>NC_053497.1:176784604-176787104 GCF_905171775.1 Rana temporaria | reverse complement strand
GATAGACCGTTTTCATCGGCTAACTAATGAAGCTGACTGATGGACTGTCGCGCCTACACACTATCAGTTAAAAAAACGATCGTGTCAGAACGCGGTGACGTAAAACACAACGACGTGCTGAAAAAACGAAGTTCAATGCTTCCATGCATGCGTCGACTTGATTTTGAGCATGCGTGGATTTTTAACCAATGGACCTGCCTACAAACGATCGTTTTTTTCCCATCGGTTAGGTATCCATCGGTTAAATTTAAAACAAGATTGCTTTCTTTTAACTTGTGGATAAATAACCTATGGGGCCCACACACGATCGGTTTGGTCCAATGAAAACGGTCCATCAGACCGTTCTCATCGGTTTGACCAATTGTGTGTACGCGGCATAAAAGTCAATCAATAGAAGAAAAGAAAAGAAACATAGAGAGAAAGAGAGAATGAAAGAGAGCGAGAGATAATAAGAAAAAGAAAGAAACAAAGAAAGAAACAAGAAAAATAAATAATCAGTAATTGAGGAAGAAAAGAAAAGTAAAAGAAAGAAAGAATGAAAGAAAAGACTTTAAAAGAAAAAGTAGTAGAAAGAAAGAAAAGACCAGAAAAGAAAAGAAAAGTAATAGAAAGAAAGAAAGAGAAAGAAAGAAATAAAAGAATAGACCAGAAAAGAAAAGCAAGGAACAGAAAAATAAAGAAAGAGTAAAATAATTGGAATTATGTTGTAAATAGCCAGATGTTTTTTCTTTACCATAACTTTTATTACATTTTCCACATTTTAATGATCATAAAAAGGTAAAGAAAAAACAAACAAAGAAATGTACACTGTTGTAAATATCTAAATGTTCTTTCTATAACCTTTTCTACTGTTCCACATTAATGATTTCCATTTCCAGATCACGTCTCCATTTGCTGCTATGCGTAGAGAGAATACAAACTCTCGTATTATTTCCTCTCTCTCCTCTCCAGTACCTGACCTGTTTTCATCTTTTTTTTATTTCTTTGACTTTTCCCAGGTTTTTTTTTTTCTTTCGATCTCTTCTTTCTGCCATCTTTTGGTCCCTTCCTTCACCACAACATGCAAGGTTCAAATCACTATCTGTACCTGCAGACGGATAAACAACGTACTTTTCAAGCACTTAAAGCTCTTCATCTCACTCTTCTCCTCCGTAGCATATAATAGAGAAGTAATTATTTTGGCATAGGTCGGAAGTATTTAAGCTCCTAATGTGTTTTAAAGTGAGAAATTTCGTTCATGGAGTGCTGTGTTCTCAGTTTGCCCCTGTGCTACCGTTAAGGATCTCCCGAATTATGAAATCCCTTGAATCTCTTTGCATGGCTGAAGGAATTCTGGAAATACTCAGCCCATGGACATATGGGAGGTGAGATCAAAGTGCTGTCAGCATATGGAAACAAGGAAGAGATCAATCGTACTTTGTAGAACGAACCTGTATCGGAAACCAGCTTGTGGAGATGAACACGATGCTGGATAAAAGGCAGATCATAGTTCTTTTGTAGAACAAATCCTCCTACCAGAGCTGCCAGGACCTCCTGGAACACCATGAATTCCCCAATGCAGGGATAGCAGGTCATTCCCCTCCCAAAATATGGCCGTCAATCCCTACAAGACCTATCACCGGGGCAGAGGACTGTCACTTGGGGGGCCACTAAGCCATTGCAGTGCTCCGCCGCGGGGGGAACCAATAGGGCTGCCCGGCTCCACGCCTTAGCAATTTGCTCATTGGGTAAGCTTACTGTCCTTTATGCTCTACATACCCTATTGCTGAATCATATTACATGTTCTTATTGTATTATTCAATTTTTTAGATTGGTTTTCCTGATGAAGCTGTAATCCGCGAAACTAGTCGAAATTTGGACCAATCGTTGATGTGTACATTTGCTTGTTTTTGCAACTTTATTTATAATCTTTTTAATACAATTATGTTTATTGTGTTCCATCAGTACCGAGATAGTCCCTTTATTCAACTGGGTGGGCAGTCTCAGGCATAGTCTCAGCAACTACTCCCCTGCCCCCACCCTCCCCCTTTTTTCCTCCTCCGATACAAGTTGAGCTTTAATTTGTTTATAAATGGAAATGGTTGTCCTTTGAGAAGGCTGACCTATAGTGGTGGTCTTGGGCCTTAGACTCAAACAAAGTACAAAATACATCATGGTACTTCTTCCTCCCAGGAAGAAAAGAAAAGAAAGAAAAAAGAAAAGTGAGGATATTATTAAATCAGTAATAGTCAGTCAATCAACAATAGTCCTCAGAACCAAACATAATATAAAATAAAATATACAAGCGATGTCTTGATATACAAGTAGCGTCATGTCACAACTGAGTAAAAAAGAGAGAGAGGCGCCTCTAAGTGTAGCAATATGGTTACATTTAATGAAGGTACAACATTTAGCAACTTATTGCTACACTAATGCTTGTACACATGATCGGAATCTCAAATGGAAAAATTAAGACAGACGTTTTCCATCGGATGTTCCGATCGTGTGTAGCCCCATCTGA
>NC_053497.1:176619604-176782104 GCF_905171775.1 Rana temporaria | reverse complement strand
CCATCGGTTAAAAATCCATGCATGCTCAGAATCAAGTCGACGCATGCTTGGAAGCATTGAACTTCGTTTTTTTTCAGTTGTGTTTTACGTCACCGCGTTCTGACACGATTGGCTTTTTAACCGACGGTGTGTAGGCGCGACTGACCATCAGTCAGCTTCATCGGTTAACCGATGAAAACGGTCCATCAGACCGATCGTGTGTACAGGGCTTAATAAGAATAAGGATTTAACAATAAATAACCTTAATTTTTTGAATGGATTCCTAGTTGCAATAATTGGGGTCTTTTACATCGGCATGTTGGGATGGAGTTGGCCAATATAGCCCAATGGTTCTGGTGTGAAGGAATCATAAAACTTTTCAATAAGTGTAACTCTTCTGCATTGATACAAACTATCTAAATATCTTTGACTTAAGTTTAAACACACAGATGTGTTTTTTCTTTTTTTTTTTTTAACCTACCCCTGTCCTTTTAGAGAGAGACTTGGTATTCCCGCTGTAATAATTGGCATCTAACCCAAATGTCATGTAGAAATAATGAAACGGCGGAAATGATAAGTACTCTATCTGAACCTTGACTGATTCCATCGCTTCCCTCAACATCCCTAAAAGCTTTCAGTTCCAGGAGAGACGGACTCTCTACCTGTCTTTTATTAAGTCTACGTAGGGACTTTCAATCTCATTCGCGGGCCCGGCGCTCCCCGTCAGAGTGCATTAGTCATGTTGTGTTATGTTCCATTGTGTATCATAGCATGAGGACAAGGCAGACTTGTTTGCCACACCAGAATTCCAGAGTAAGTGATTTTATCTTCTTAACCACTTGAGTTCCCGGGCTTTTTTCTTCCTAAGTCCGCTTCAGTCCAAGTGCTTTTTTTTTGTTGTGATGTCTTCAGTTCTTCAAATAACTTTTACTATTTGTGGTCTGTTGTATTATACATTTTTATTTCATAGATTGATGAGGATTTATTTTTGTAGCATATTTTGAAATACTGAGTATTCATACCCTTTGAAATTTTCCAAATTTTGTCATGTTACAACCAAAAACATAAATGTATTTTATTGGGATTTTATGTGATAGACCAACACAAAGTGGCACATAATTGTGAAGTGGAAGGAAAATGATAAATGGTTTTCCATTTTTTTTTTACAAATAAATATCTGAAAAGTGTGGGGTGGGGGGGCATTTGTATGGTGCCCCCCCCCCCCCCGAGTCAATACTTTGTAGAACCCCCTTCCTCTGCAATTACAGTTGCAAGTCTTTTTGGGGGTGTCTCTACCAGCTTTGCACATCTAGAGAGGGACATTTCTCCCCATTCTTCTTCTTTCTAAAATATCTCAAGCTCTGTCAGATTGGATGGAGAGCGTCTGTGATCAGCAATTTTCAAATCTTGTCACAGATCCTCAATGGGATTTAGGTCTGGACTGTGACTGGGCCATTCTAACACATGAATATGCTTTGATCTAAACCAGGGGTCTCCATACTTTCAAAACAAAGGGCTGGTTTACCGTCCTTCAGACTATAGGAGGGCCGGATCGATGGCCATCGGGAGTGGACATTTTTCTGGCATCAGTAGGAGTAAACATCACCACATTTGGTATTAGGTTGGGAGGAATAGTGCCCCATCTTTCGTAATATAGGGAGTATTTGTGCTCCATTGTTGGTGTCAGTAGAAGAAATGGTGCCCCATTGTTGGTGTTAGATGTCAGAATAGTGTCTCATATCAGTGGGAGGATTAGTGCCCCAAGGGCCGGATAAAGGCAAGGAAAGGGCCGCATCTGGCCCTCGGGCCGCAGTTTGGAGACCCCTGATCTAAACCATTCCATTGTAGGTCTGGTTGTATGTTTAGGGTCGTTGTCCTGCTGGAAGGTGAACCTCCGCCCCAGTCTCAAGTCTTTTGCAGACTCTACTCCTTTCTTCTCAGATTGTCCTGTGTTTGGCTCCGTCCATCTTCTCATCAACTCTGACCAGCTTCCCTGTCCCTGTTGAAGAAAAGCATCCCCACCACATGATGCTGCCACCGCCATGTTTCACGGTGGGGATGGTGTGTTCAGGGTTATGGCCGAGAACAGGAAACTGAATCTCCTTCCGTGCAGTACGGACACAGTAGGGATGGAGGGGGGGCCCGGGAAGATTAAAAAGAACATGGGGGGGCTTTGCGTGTGTGCGTGCGGGGGGGCAGGGGTTGGGGGCCCTCCATGTGCATTTTGCCTGGGGCCCCCAAATTCCTTCAAACGGCCCTGAGCAGGACAACGACCCTAAACATACAGCCAGATCTGCAATGGAATGGTTTAGATCAAAGCATATTCATGTGTTAGAATGGCCCAGTCACAGTCCAGACCTAAATCACATTGAGAATCTGTGGCAAAACTTGAAAATTGCTGATCACAGACGCTCTCCATCCAATCTGACAGAGCTTGAGATATTTTACAAAGAAGAACGGGCAAAAATGTCCCTCTCTAGATGTGCAAAGCTGGTAGAGACCCCCCCAAAAAGACTTGTAGAGAAAGGCGGTTCTACAAAGTATTGACTCAGGGGGGCGCCATACAAAACCAAATTTTTCACATATTTATTTGTAAGACATTTGAAAAACATTTTCCTTCCACTTGACAATTATGTGACACTTTGAGTTGGTCTATCACATTAAATCCCAATAAAATACATTTACGTTTTTGGTTGTGACATGTGGGAAATTTCGAGGGGTATGAATACTTTTTCAAGGCCCTGTACATCTAAAAGATTGCATTTCCGGGGATTTTGAAATTCTCAGATAGACAATAGTATGTTATAAAGGTGTCCTTGGATACACAGCATTAGTTACTTTGAGATATGGAAGCCATGATATGGATAGTAAGCAGAGATCTATTGAGAAGACATGTGAGCGAGAAGATTTATAAGATGCTTCTATCTACACCGACTAGACATCTGAGCATCAGTTTCATAAGAAAATCTATAGAGTAGAAGGATATCTCCCCCCATAAGAGTCAGACATATTAAGATCGGTCTGATAAAAAGCCAATAGGGGCAGATCCACAAAGGTATTACGCCGGCGTATCTCTTGATACGCCGGCGTAATTTCAAATTTTGCGCGTCGTATCTTTGTTTTGTATCCACAAAACAAAGATACGACGGCATCTCGGCTAGATCCGACAGGCGTACGTCTTAGTACGCCGTCGGATCCAAGCTGCAATTTTTCGACGGCCGCTAGGTGGCGTTTCCGTCGAATCCCGCGTCGAGTATGCAAATTAGCTAGTTACGGCGATCCACGAACGTCCGTCCGGCCGGCGCATTTTTTTACGTCGTTTTCGTTCGGCTTTCTCCGGCGTATAGTTAAAGCTGCTGGCCGTCCTTCCCGCGTAGAAATTTGAAATTTTGACGTCGTTTGCGTAAGTCGTTCGCGAATAGGGATTTGCGTAGAATGACGTCACCGTAGGAAGCATTGGCTTGTTCCGGGTTCATTTCGAGAATGCGCACTGGGATACCCCCACGGACGGCGCATGCGCAGTTAAAAAAAAACGTGATTTACCTCGGGTCACGACGTATTTACATAAAACACGCCCCCATTACATCCATTTGAAATCCACGCCCTTACACCGCCAAAGATACACTACGCCGCCGTAACTTACGGCGCAAATTCTTTGAGGATTCGAAAAAAAATTTTTTTTACGGCGGCGTAGTGTATCTTAGATACGCTGCGCCCGGCGGAAGATTATGCGCAGGTACGTGAATCTTCCACAATAGGCTTTTGTGGCTGTCTCCTCAGATAGTCTAATGCCGCGTACACACGATCGAAAATTCCGACAAGAAAAGTCAGACGTGAGCTTTTGGACAAAAATTCGCAGTCACGATAAAAAATCGCAGATCGCCGCCAATACTAATAAAAATAAAAATTACTAATAAAAATGCCATAAATGTATCCCCTATTTTGTAGACGCTATCACGTTTGCGCAAACCAATCAATAAACGCTTATTGCGATTTTTTTTTAACAATAATATGTAGAAGAATACATATCGGCCTAAGCTGACAATATTTTTTTTTTATATATATATATTTTTGGGGGATATTTATTATAGCAAAAAGTCAAAAATTTTGCTTTTTTTTCAAAATTTTCGCTCTATTTTTGTTTATAACGCAAAAAATAAAAACAGCAAAGGGGGTTAAAAAATTCACCAAAAGAGATCTCTATTTGTGGGAAAAAAAAGGACGTAAATTTTTGTTCGGGTGCAACGTCGCACGACCGCGCAATTGTCAGTTAAAGTGCTGAATCGCAAAAAATAGCCTGGTCACTGGGCTGCCAAATCCTCCGGGGCTGAAGTGGTTAAGTACCAACGTTTGGCGCCATTCCAGGAGCGTGCACAATTCTAAAGCGTAACATGTCGGGTATCTATTTACTCGGTGTAACATCATCTTTTAACATTACACAACAAAACTGGGCTAACCTTACTGATTTAGGGGCAGATCCTCAAAGATCTGCACCGGCGCAGAGTATCTGAGATACGCTACGCCGCCGTAACTTACCTGGCCAAATTCTTTCTGGATTCAAACCAAAGTTTGAATCCAGAAAGAATTTGCGCCGTAAGTTACGGTGGCGTAGTGTAT
Organism: Rana temporaria; assembly: GCF_905171775.1. Classification (NCBI taxonomy): domain Eukaryota; kingdom Metazoa; phylum Chordata; class Amphibia; order Anura; family Ranidae; genus Rana; species Rana temporaria. The sequence goes on along the minus strand of NC_053497.1, from coordinate 176,777,508 downwards.
TTCTTGCGGCGTAAGGGCGCGGAATTCAAATGCGGCGAGTAGGGGGGCGCGTTTCATTTAAATGAAGCGCGTCCCCGTGCCGAACGAACTGCGCATGCCCCGTCCGTCAAAACTCCCAGGGTGCATTGCTCCAAATGACAACGCAAGGACGTCACTGTTTTCGTCGTGAACGTAAATGGCGTCCAGCCTCATTCACGGACGACTTACGCAAACAACGTAAAAATTTCAAAATTAAACGCGGGAACGACGGCCATACTTAACATTGAGTACGCCACTAGATAGCAGCTTTAACTATACGCCTGAAAAAGCCAAACGGAAACGACGTAAAAGAATGCGACGGCTGCTCGTACGTTCGCGGATCGTCGGAAAAAGCTAATTTGCAAACTCAACGCTGATTACGACGTGAACGCCACCCAGCGGCCGCCGGAAAATTGCATCTTAGATCCGACGGCGTACTAAGGCGTACGCCTGTCGGATCTAACACAGATGCCGTCGTATCTTGTTTTGAGGATTCAAAACAAAGATACGACGCGGGAATTTAGAAATTACGCCGGCGTATCAGTAGATACGCCGGCGTAATTTCTTTGTGGATCTGCCCCTTCGTTTTTTAATTCAAAAAAAATTATTTCCCCCCCCCAAAAAAATGTATTCCCCCTTCCCCCAAAAAATGTATTTTTCCCCCCAAAAAAATTATCCCCCCCCCCAAAAAAATGTATTTTCCCCCCAAAAATTTTATCCCCTCCCCCCCAAAAAAAATGTGTATTTTTTTCCAAAAAAGTCTATTTTTTTCCATAAAAACTGTTAGCTAGATTCAAAGAGAGTTACGGCGGCGTATCAGTAGATACGCCGTCGTAGCTCTGAATCTGCGCCGTCGTAAATTTAAGCGTATTCTGGAAACCAGATACACTTAAATTAGGCTAAGATACGAGTGGCGTAAGTCTCCTACGCCGTCGTATCTTAGGGTGCATATTTACGCTGGCCGCTAGGTGGCGCTTTCGTTGTTTTCCGCGTAGAATATGCAAATGAGCAACATACCCCGATTCACGAACGTACGTGCGCCCGTCGCAATTAGTTACGCCGTTTACGTAAGAGATATGCCAGCGTAAAGATAAAGCTGCTCCCTAGGTGGCGCAGCCCATGAAAAGTATGGACGTCGGAACAGGCGTATCTTTTTACGTTGTTTGCGTAAGTCGTACGCGAATCGGGCTGTGCGTAAGTTACGTTCACGTCGTAGGCAGTGTCCGACGTATCTTAGGCATTCTATCCGACGCATGCGCTGTCCGTGGACGTTTCCCAGTGCGCATGCCCGATTCGCGTACGACTTACGCAAACAACGTAAAAAGATACGCCTGTTCCGACGTTCATTGATAACGTCATTTACGTGGGGTCATGCTTAATTTCCCTAAAACATGCCCACCTCTTCCTCATTTGAATTAGGCGTGCTTACGCCGGCACATTTACGCTACGCCGCCATAACTTAGGACGCAAGTGCTTTGTGAATACAGCACTTGCCTCTCTAACTTGCGGCGGCGTAGCGTAAATACCATACGCTACGCCCGCACAAAGTTACGCTGCCCTACCTGAATCTGGTCATGTATTTTTTCCCCCCCAAAAAAATTTATTTCACCAAAAAAAACATATTTTTTCCCCCAAAAATTATCCCCCCCCCCAAAAAAATTCTCCAAAAAACATTTTGCCAGATTCAGGTACATTTGCGGTGGCATATCGTATCCCGTTTACGTTACGCCGCTGTAAGTTTCCAGCGTAAGTGCCTGATTCACAAAGCACTTGCGTGTAAACTTTCGGTGGCGTAGCGTAAAGTCGTCCAGCGCAAGCCCGCCTAATTCAAATGGGGCGTGTACCATTTAAATTAGGTGCGCTCCCGCGCCGAACGTTCTGCGCATGCTCCGTTTGAAAATTTCCCGCCGTGCTTTGCGCGAAATTACGGCGCCCCGACGTGTTTTTTGAACGCCGACATGCGTAACGTACTTTCGTATTTCCTGACGTCTTACGCAAAAAAAAAAAATATTTAATTTGACGCGGGAACGACGGCCATACTTTAACATGGATGGTGTAATTTTACACCATCTAAATAGCACACTTAACTTTACGACGGGAAAAAACGACGTAAGAGAATGCGACGAACGCGCGTACCTTCGTGGATCGCCGTAAACAGCTAATTTGCATACCCAACGCTGGAAAACGTTGCGAACTCCATCCAGCGGCGGCCGAAGTATTGCATCCTAAGATCCGAAGGCGTACGAAGCCGTACGCCTGTCGGATCTTAGCCAAATGCCGTCGTATCTTGTTTGTGAATTACAAATAAAGATACGACGCGGCAAATTTGAAAGTACGCCGGAGTATCAGCAGATACTCCGGCGTACTTATTCTGTGAATCTGGCCCATTATATTTTTCTTAAAAAGTGCGCTTGAAAGACCGCTGCGCAAATACCACGTGACATAAAAAGTTGCAATGGCCAACATTTTATTCCCTAAGGTCTCTGCTAAAAAAAAATATATATATATATATAACATTTTTGGAGGTTCTGAGCAATTTTCTAGAAAAAAAAATGAAGATTTTTACATGTAGGAGTGAAGTACCACCAAACGAAAGCTCTATTTGTGGGGGAAAAAAAGGACGTAAATTTTGTTTGGGAGCCACGTCGCACGGGCGCGCGATTGTCAGTTAAAGCGGCGCAGTACCGAATCGTAAAATGTGGCCCGGCCGTTGGGCAGCCAAATCCTCCGGGGGGGGCTTAAATGGTTAATTGAGGCAATCCCTTCGAATTTTCCGTGCGACTTTGTTGCAGTTTCGGCGTGATTTGGTTTCATAAAGTATGCAAACGACGTGCAAAGTTGCATCACAGTCACACTAAAAAAAAAATCGCATGAAAATCGCACTGCGGTAGTGTGAACCGAGCCTGAGATGAATTTTTATAACTCACAACAAAAATCTGTTACAATTTTATATATCAATCTAGACACTTGTTCTAGGACTTTGTTCATTTTGCCATCAGCGGCTATTTATTGGTACATGGAGACAAAGCGACGTATGATAATGGATTTGTGAAGGGGGGAGGGGAGGGGTGACTTTTCTCCCGATACGGAGAGAGTGGAAATGACAAAGCTCAGATGTGAGAGAAGAAAATAAATAATTGGCCATTTAGTCCGACTCTTTTACATCAACTTATAAAGTAGAAATAGATTTGTTTCATTCACAATACAAATTCCTTCATGGCTACAAAGTCTCTCGCTGCTTTAAGGACTGAAGACGTTGTTGTCGGAAGCAATCATTTGTGCCGCAATTTATTTCCCCCCCCCCCCCACCGCTCAGGTAACATAAGTGACTTGGTTATTTATTATCATATTAAGGACCGAGCCTCTTTCTGAGATATAGGGCCAGATTCATGTACAAAAGCGGCGGCGTAACGTATCGCATTTACGTTACACCGCCGCAAGTTTTACGGGCAAGTGCTTGATTCACAAAGCACTTGCCTGTAAAATTGTGGCGGCGTGGCGTAAATCCCTCCGGCGCAAGCCCGCCTAATTCAAATGATCCAGGTAGGGGGCGTGGATCATTTAAATTAGGCCGAACGTACTGCGCATGCTCCGTTTTGAAAATTCCCGCCGTGCTTTGCGCGAAATTACGTCGCACCGACGTGATTTTTTTGAACGTCGACGTGAGTTACGTCCTTTCCTATTCATGGACGACTTGCGCAAATTTTTTTTTAAAATTCGACGCGGGAACGACGGCCATACTTTAACATGGCCGGTCTATTTATACGACGCGAAATAGCAGCTTTAACTATACGCCGGGAAAAGCCGACTAGCGACGACGTAAGAGAATGCAACGACCGCGCGTACCTTTGTGAATCACCGGGAAAAGCTAATTAGCATACCCGACGCGGAAAACGACGCGAACTCCACCCAGCGGGCGCCGAAGCATTACACCTAAGATCCGAAGGTGTACGAAGCCGTACGCCTGTCGGATCGAAGCCAGAACCCGTCGTATCTTGGTTTGAGGATTCAAACTAATGATACGACGTGGCAAATTTGAAAGTACGCCGGAGTATCAGTAGATACACCGGCGTACTTGTACTGTGAATCTGGCCCTTTGTGTTTTTTTTTTTTGCTAGAAAATTACTTAGAACCCCCAAACATCATACAGTGGAACCTCGGTTTAAGAGTAACTTGGTTTAAAAGCATTTTGATTTGCGAGCAACTTTTTTTTTTTTTATCAGGACCCGGTTGACTTGCAAAACGAGCAGACTTCAAGCTAAATAGGCCTGCAGTACCTCATTTGGCCTGAGGTACGGGGGGCGCAGGAGCCGAGAAAAGCCGAACATTGGCCTGCAGTACCTAATTTGGCCTGAGGTACGGGGTGCAGAAGCCAAGCAAAGCCGAAAATAGGCCTGCAGTACCTCATTTGGCCTGAGGTACGGGGGGCGCAGGAGCCGAGAAAAGCCGAACATTGGCCTGCAGTACCTAATTTGGCCTGAGGTACGGGGGTGCAGAAGCCAAGCAAAGCCGAAAATAGGCCTGCAGTACCTTATTTGGCCTGAGGTACGGGGGCGCAGGAGCCGAGAAAAGCTGAACATTGGCCTGCAGTACCTCATTTGGCCTGAAGCCCCGTACACACGACCGAGTTTCTCGGCAGAATTCAGCCAGAAGCTCGATGGGAGATGTATTCTGCCGAGAAACCCAGTCATGTGTACACTTTTGGCCGAGGAAACTGACGAGGATCTCGTCGGGCCAAATAGAGAATATGTTCTCTATTTCCTCGTTAGTCAATGAGGAAACTTGGCTCGCCAAGATCCTCGGCGGCTTCACAAGTAACTCGACGAGCAAAACGGGGCGCAGAAGCCAAGCAGAGCCGAATATAGGCCTGCAGTACCTCATTTGGCCTGAGCTACGGGGGAGCAGGAGCTGGACATTGGCCTGCAGTACCTCATTTGGCCTGAGGTACGAGGGTACAGGAGCCGAGCCGAAGTGTCCTCTGGCCTTTTTCGGCGCTCTCTGGCGCCCCCCCTCTGGCCGCATTCGGTATTGCATCCCATTGAAGTCAATGCGGAACAAATTATTTTCGTTTCCATTGACTTCAATGGGAAAACTCGCTTTGATATGCGAGTGCTTTTGGATTACGAGAATTCTCCTGGAACGGATTATGCTCGTAATGCGAGGTTCAACTGTATATATATATATTTTTTTAACGCCCTAGAGAATAAAATGGCGGTCATTGCAATACTTTCTATCGCACCGTATATCTAAGACCGGTATTTGCACCCACTTCCGGGAGTCCTCTCTGCGGGGAAAGATCACCAGGTGAAAAAAAAGTAAAGAAATTCCTAGAAAGCTGCAATATATTGCATTTTTTTTTATAAGGTTTAGATATATGCTTTAAGATAAACACCAAAACCATAGCACATAATAAGTACTCATTAAAATATAACATATATAACAATGTGGTAGCTCTGGAACCCTCGTATTGTTTCGAGAACGCCGGCATTTCCACTTTAAGACCTTCAATATTTGCCGTCTTTGGTGAAATACGCGAGAGCGAGCGTTTTCGATAAACCTTATAAATTCCAATTCCGAGTTACATCTCCTACAAACCATACATTTCATTTAAGTGTGTCGTAAAAGATGCCGGTAGGAGTGGACGCGGGGCTACATAGATTTTCCGGGCGCGCTTTCATGAATCACGCACGCAAATGTGTTCCGATACTCCTCGCGAAATATACTGCGCTGCTTAGATTGTGATGTGTCTATGGGATCCAAGGGGATTGTAATATTTCCTTCGTGCGCTCGACGGTACAATAAGTCTCACAGGGAATAGCTGTTCAACTGACTAAAATACGTGTTCGTCGCGAAGACGTCAAATCAATAAGACTGAGATATATTACAGGAATCAGATGTGATGGTCCTTCTATTTCTGATATAAAGGGAGCGTGTGACAGAAGACTTCCTAAGTTCACTCATTTCATTTCAGTTGGTATCTGACTTGTAGGTAGATTCAGTAAGAGTTAGGCCGGCTTATCAGTAAATAAGCCAACCTAACTCAGAATCTACGCCGACTTATGTTTAAGCGTATGCTCAAACAGAGATACGCTTAAACATATCTAAGATACGACGGCTTGCGCCGTCCTATCTTAGATTGCAATATTTTGGATGGCCGCTAGGTGGCGCTTCCATTGCGGTCGGCGGAGAATATGTAAATGAGTAGATACGCCGATTCACGAACGTACGCCCGGCCGACGCAGTACTTTTACGCCGTTTACGTAAGAGATAGGCCGTGTAAAGGTAGAGCTAGGCCCTATTGGAATAATAATGTCAAGTATGGCTGCCGTTCCCGCGTCGAAATTCAAACTTTTAACGTTGTTTGCGTAAGTCGTCCGTGAATCGGGATTTACGTCGTTTACGTCCACGTCAAAATCAATAGGCCCGTGCGGCGTACTTAGCCGCAATGCACACTGGGAAATGTAGGCACCCGGCGCATGCGCAGTTCGAAAAAAACGTAAGGTCAAGCACTATTAGCATAAAACACGCCCCCTCAAACACATTTGAATTAGGCGCCCTTACGGCCGCCGATTTAGGCTACGCCGCCGTAACTTAGCAGGCAAGTACATTGTGAATCATGTACTTGCCTCGCTAACTTACGGCGGCGTAGCTTAAATTCCTTAAGCTACACCGCCGCAAAGTTGCGGCCATGTACCTGAATCTAGGTATTGGAGTCTATTTATGAAAAAAAAAATGCAGGGGTCAAAAGCAGGACCGGCGCTACCGCTGGGCGAACTGGGCAGCCACCTAGGGCGCACTCTACCTAGTGTACAGCCACGGCCACTGGTCTCCTTATTCTCCGCCGGCTTCTGGGGCAAAGTAGGATGGTGGGTGTTGGTGGTGGGTCTTGAGGGTACTGCTGGTCTCCTCCTCTTCCTCCTTCTCTGACTCCATGTAAGGAGGTCACCAGGTCTCCCATGAGTTGGGAACCTTGTGATAGCGGCCCGTCTCAGGCAAAACAGTGGTGGGGACTGGTGAAGATGTTGCGGGTCAAGTGAAGTGAGCCACAGATCCCTTTGGCTCCTCGGCCACGGCAGTACCTTTAGGGAAATCCCACAAAGCCCCAGGCCACTCCTTGGGCTCCTCACATGGAGCTGAAGGACCACACACCCCCACACAACCATTGACTGTGATAGTTCCTTGGCTGGGCAGGGCAGATGACTGGGAATCCCCGCTGAGAAGCTGCTTTCCAAGCTCTGGAACATGAGACCTGCAAATCTGGCTATAGTTACCCCCAAGAACTAGGCAACACCAGTTTTGGAGTAAACCAAAATAAGAACTGTTTATTTGAACAAGAATACAGAATACCGTATTTATTGCGGTATAGCGCGCTCCCGCGTATACCGCGCACCCCTAAAGTTTCCCCGAATCCTGTGGAAAAAAAGTTTTGTTTGTACTTACAGTTTTGGTGTCTTGCGCGGCATCCATCGGCGGCCTCGTCAGGGTCCGGCGTCCGTCTGCGGCTTCGGGTGTCCTCTTCGTCAGGTCCGGCGTCCTTCTGCGGCGTCCTCGCGTCCTCCCCGCTCGTTTCCCGCGCCGAGTTTGAATACTGCGCCGACATATACAGAGCGCAGTACACTCGTGTATTGTCGGCAGGGCTCGGCTACTCTCGCGTTGACGTCCTGTACGTCCAGGACGTCAGCGCGGAAGGAGCCGAGACTGCCCGACAATACACAAGTGTACTACGCTCGGTATATGTCGGCGCAGTATTCAAACTCGGCGCGGGAAAGCGGGTATCGGCGTATACCACGCACCCGCGATTTTGCCCTGATTTTCAGGGCAAAAAAGTGCGTGGTATACGCCGATAAATACGGTATATACACCACAGGAGGACATTCACACTGACTCCTTCCCTGTACATATTAACCCCCCCAACCTGTACACTCTGTCCTCCTTCCTGTACACTCCTCCCTGTATACTCTGCCCCCTCCCTTTACACACTGCTCCCCTGGTCAGTCCGCCCCCTGGCTGAAGACAACTATTTCCGGGCATAAACACTGCCCTGGGGACTTCCGATCGGGGGACATTCGCAACCCACTCCCACACACACATTAGGCCAATTAGGCGGCCGCAGGACCCCTGGGAGCGCAAGGCCTTAGGCGGCCGCCTAATTTGCCTAATTAGAGAGCCGCCTCTGCTCTCCGCCCCCTGTTTTTTCTGACAGCTCAGTAAAGCTTTATAAATTCAAAACTCTGAACCGATGTAGAGAAGAGAGGGCTGTAAATAAATGGGTACAACTTATGTGGAATGGATTCATCTCTGTGTATCACCTGAGGCCAGTCACTTCACTGGGTACTGAATATGGAAGGGTTTACAACCACTTTAACCACTTAAGGACCGCCTACTGCACATATATGTCGGCAGAATGGCACAGCTGGGCACAAGCACGTACAGGTACGTCCTCTTTAAGTGCCCAGCCGTGGGTCGCGGGCGCACGGTCGTGGGCGTGCGCCCGCGATCCGGTCCGATGCTCCGGGACCGCGGCACCAGCGGACCTGATCGCCGCTGGAGTCCCGCAATCGGTCCCCGGCGCTGAAGAACGGGGAGTGGTGAGTGTAAACACAGCTTCCCCGTTCTTCACTGTGGCGCCGTCATTGATCGTGTGTTCCCTTTTATAGGGAAACACAATCGATGACGTCACACACCTACAGCCACACCCCCCTACAGTTAGAAACACAAATGAGGTCACACTTAACCCCTTTAGCGCCCCCTTGTGGTTAACTCCCAAACTGCAATTGTCATTTTCACAATAAACAATGCATTTTTAATGCATTTGTTGCTGTGAAAATGACAATGGTCCCAAAAATGTGTCAAAATTGTCCGAAGTGTCCGCCATAACGTCGCAGTCACGAAAAAAATCGCTGATCGCCGCAATTAGTATTAAAAAAAAAAGAAATGAATAAAAATGCAATAAAACTATCCCCTATTTTGTAAACGCTATAGATTTTGCGCAAACCAATCGATAAACGCTTATTGCAATTTTTTTTACCAAAAATAGGTAGAAGAATACGTATCGGCCTAAACTGAGGGAAACATTTTTTTTTATATATTTTTGGGGGATATTTATTATAGCAAAAAGTAAAAAATATTGCATTTTTTTTTCAAAATTGACGCTCTATTTTTGTTTATAGCGCAAAAAATAAAAACCGCAGAGGTGATCAAATACCACCAAAAGAAAGCTCTATTTGTGGTAAAAAAAGGACGCCAATTTTGTTTGGGAGCCACGTCGCACGACCGCGCAATTGTCTGTTAAAACGACGCAGCGCCGAATCGCAAAAACTGGCCGGGTCCTTTAGCTGCCTAAAGGTCCGGGTCTTAAGTGGTTAATCTGTCTGGTGCTCTCATTCTACCAATATTCTGCAGGGACTAACTGGGAGACGGCTGTTGATGGAGAGGAGCCTCGAAAGAGTTTAGCCATTAGATTGCCTATTTTTACCTATTCAAGGGGTGCGACGCTCCTACTGTGCACATTTTTTTATTATTATTATTATTATTTTATATATATAAATTTTAATAATATTTTATAATAAAGAAAAAAAAAAGAAAATATAAGAAAAACGTTGAAATTACCTTATCTTCCTTTTAAGCACACTCGCTTCCACGCAACGCTAAAGGGAACGCGGACTGTTTCCTTCCTAAAATATTGTGAAAGTTTTTAAAGATGAAATATTATCCCCACAGCATTTCCAGCAAAACTCTCCGCTGCGAAGAAACTCACGGAATTACAAATTGCCTTTTCTGCACTTCACTGGATCTTCTATTCCCCGGTTTAATACTGTCCTTTTTGCATGGTTGCTGGTTCCCTTCCTTTAATACCAGACCTAACAAGTGGGAATTAAGCCTCATCCTTTTACATCCACGGCTTTTAATACTTTCCCCGTCTCTCAATTTTTTTTTTTTCGCGGGCAAGTTTTCGGCAGACAAGAAAAAGAAAAAAAATGAGTAATATAGGATGATACCGACACTGGGATAAAAGGTAAGGAAAGCAACGTATTTTTTTCAGCGCCATTTCTCAGAGACACGGGAATGTCTCCCTCCAATCCTCCGAATCTCAATTTATAGAGCAGAAACTGAAAAGAGTCAGAATGAGGGGTGCACGTTGCGCTTCCAAAAGCATACCCCCCCCTCAACTTTAGAACTTGAGAATGGGGGATACTATAGGGAGATGGGAACCTGCGATGCATGGTGTAGCAAAAAAGTAGGTGTTCCCAAATTACGCTGAATATTGGACGTACACAATGCCCCCCTTCCTGTACATACTGCCCCTCTTTGCCCCCCTTGCTGTACATACTGCCCCCCTTCCTGTACATACTGCCCCCTTCCTGTACATACTGCCCCTCTTCCTGTACATACTGCCCCCCTTCCTGTACATACTGCCCCCCTTCCTGTACATACTGCCCCCCTTCCTGTACATACTGCCCCTCTCCTTGTACACACTGCCCCCTTTCCTGTACACACTGCCCCCTTTCCTGTACACACTGCCTTCTTTCCTGGACACAATGCCCCCCTCCTGTACACACTGCCCTTCTCCTTGTACACACTGCCTCCTTCCTGTACTTACTGCCCCCCTTCCTGTACATACTGCCCCTCTTCATGTACATACTGACCCCCTTCTTGTACATACTGCCCTCTTTCCTGGACACAATGCCCCCCTTCCTGTACACAATGCCCCCCTTCCTGTACATAATGTTCCTCTTCATGTACACGATGTCCCTCTTCCTGTACATAATGTCCCACTTTATGTGCACAATGTCCCTCTTCCTTTATATACTGCCCCTCTCCTTGTACACACTGCCCCCTTTCCATGTACACACTACCCTCTTTCCTGGACACAATGCCCCCCTTCCTGTACATAATATCCCTCTTCCTGTACACAATGTCCCTCTTCCTGTACATAATGTCCCTCTTCCTTTATATATTGCCCCTCTCCTTGTACACACTGCCCCCCTTCCTGTACACACTACCTTCTTTCCTTGACACAGTGTCCCCCCTTACTGTAAATAGTGCCCCCTTTCCTGTACACAATGTCCCTCTTCAGGTACATACTGCCCCTCTCCTTGTACATACTGACCCCCTTCCTATACATACTGCCCTCTTTCCTGGACACAATAACTCCCTTTATATACATACTGCCCCTCCCACCATGTACACACTGTCCCCCCTCCCTATACACATTGCCCCCCTTCTGGTACATACTGACCCCCTTCCTGTACATACTGTTCTCTTTCCTGTACATACTGTCCTCTCTCCTGGACACAATGCCCCCGCTCCTGTACACACTGTCTTTTTCCTTGTACACACTGCCCCCTTCCTGTACATACTGCCCCCTTTCTGTACATAATATCCCTCTTCCTGTAAACAATGTCCCTCTTCCTGTACATAATGTCCCTCTTCCTGTATATACCGCCCCTCTCCTTGTACACATTGCCCCCTTTCCTGTACACAGTGCCTTCTTTCCTGGACACAATGTTCCTCTTCCTGTACATAATGTCCCTGTTCCTGTATATACCGCCCCTCTCCTTGTACACAATGCCCCCTTTCCTGTACACACTGCCCCCTCTCCTTGTACACACTGCCCCCTTTTCTGTACACACTGCCCCCTTTCCTGTACACAGTGCCTTCTTTCCTGGACACAATGTCCCTCTTCCTGTACATAATGTCCCTCTTCCTGTATATACTGCCGCTCTCCTTGTACACACTGCCCCCTTTCCTGTACACACTGCCCCCCTTCCTGTACACACTGCCTTTCTTCCTGGACACAGTGTCTCACTTCCTATACACAATGCCCCCCTTCCTGTACATACTCCCCCCTTTCCTGTACACAGTGCCTTCTTTACTGGACACAATGTCCCTCTTCCTGTACATAATGTCCCTCTTCTTGTATATACTGCCCCTCTCCTTGTACACACTGCCCCCTTCCTCTACATACTACCCCCCTTCCTGTACATAATGTATCTGTTCCTGTACACAATGTCCCTCTTCCTGTACATAATGTCCCTCTTCCAGTATATGCTGCCCCTCTCCTTGTACACACTGCCCCCATTTCCTGTACACACTGCCCCCTTTCCTGTACCCACTGCCTTCTTTCCTGGACACAGTGTCCCCCTTTCCTGTACACACTGCCCCCTTGCCTGTACACACTGCCTTCTTTCCTGGACACAGTGTCCCCCTTCCTGTACACAATGCCCCCCTTCCTGTAAATACTGCCCCCTTCCTGTACATGCTCCCCCCTTCCTGTACACACTGCCCCCCTTCCTGTACATACTGCCTCTCTCTGTGTTCACACTGACTCCCTCCATGTACATACAGTACTAACCCCCCAACCTGTACACTCTGTCCTCCTTCCTGTACATACTACCACTCCTCCCTGTACACTCTGCCCCCCTCCCTTTACACACTGCTCCCCTTTCTGTACACATTGACTAACCATCTTCCTGTACACACTGCTTCCCTCGATGTACATATTCCCCCTTCCTTGTATACACTACCTATACACATTGCCCCTCCTCCTGTACACACTGCCCCCCTTCATGTACACACTTCCGACTATATACACTGCCCCCCTTCTATGCACACTGCCCTCCTCCTGAAACAAGTAGAGGGTAACATGTGACATTTGTAAAGAGATGGTGAAGGACAAATGGTGTTCAATGTGGATTGGTGGCTGTATGGTCTACCGTTATAAGCTGAGGGGTCCCTATGTTAGGTCTTCCTGCATAATGGAGCCATCCTAGGGATCAGGCCTAGACCACAGGAGTGCGAGGCCTTGCGAAAATATATAGTAGCTTCCCTTCCATTCTTCTCAGGCTGAAGCAAGTAGAGGGTAACATGTGACATTTGTAAAGAGATGGTGAAGGACAATTGGTGTTCAATGCAGTTTGGTGGCTGGATGGTCTACCCCTATAAGTGGCAGGGTCCCTATGTCAGGGCTCCCAGCATTCCAGATCCCTCTTAGGGTTCATGGGTGTGCGAGGCCCCACAAAAATATACATCAGCTTCCCTCCATGCCCTCAGGTTGAAGAAAGTAGAAGGTAATGTGTGACATTTGTAAATGTATAGTATTAGTAGTAACAAGTATTATTTGCATATGAGAGGCAATATAGCTCAGGTACTTTGAGAGTACATATACTATTTGTAGTAACAAGTATTAATTGCATATGAGAGGCAATATAGCTCAGGTACTTTGAGAGTACATATAGTATTTGTAGTAACAAGTATTAATTGCGTATGAGAGGCAATATAGCTCAGGTACTTTGAGAGTACATATAGTATTAGTAGTAACAAGTATTAATTGCATATGAAAGGCAATATAGCTCAGGGACTTTGAGAGTACATATATAGGTAGATTCACAAAGAGTTTGGCCGGCTTATCTACAGATAATCTAAGCCGGCCTATGTTTAAGTGTATTCTCTAACAGAGATACACTTAAACATACCTAAGATAGGCTGGCTTGCACCATTCTATCTTAGGCTGCAATGTTTCTTTTGCCCGCTAGATGGCGCTGCCATTGCGGCCCGCCTAGATTATGTAAATGAGGGACTACGTCGATTCCCGACGATTTACGAGCGTACGCCGGGCCTACACCGTCGAGTTACGTTGTTTCTGTACGCGATAGGCCGCCTAAAGTTATTCCACCTATGAGTATGGCCGCCGTTCCCGCCGCGAGGTTCGAATTTTTTACGTTGTTTGCGCAAGTCGTCCGTGAATTGGGATTTACATCGTTTACGTACGCGTCAAAATCAATAGGCCCGTACGGCCTACTTAGCCGCAATGCACACTGGGAAATGTAGTCGCCCGGCGCATGCGCAGTGTAAAAAACGTCAAAAAACGTGAGGTCAAGCCTCATTTCAATAATACACGCCCCCCTCCAAGTGATTTAAATTGGGCGCGCTTACGCCCGCTCGTTTTAGGCTACGCCGCCTAAAATTTGAAGGTAAGTGGTTTGAGAATCACTTTTAACCTAAATAATTTAAGGCGGTGTAGCCTAAAAAAAGTAGGCTAGGCCGTCCTAATTTTAGGCGCCCGTACGTGAATCTACCCCATAGTATTTGTAGTAACAAGTATTAATTGCTGGTGGAGGAAAATTGGTGTTCAATGTGGCTTGGTGGCTGTATAGTCTAACGTTATAAGTAGCAGTGTCCCTATGTTAGAGCCTCTTGCATAATGGAACCGTCCTACAGATTGGGCCTAGACCACAGCAGTCTAAGCCTCATAAAAATATACAGCAGCTTCCCTTCCTTTCTCTCAGACTGAAGTAAATAGAGGGCAATGTGTGACATTTATAAAGAGATGGTGGAGATCAATTGGTGTTCAATGCAGTTTGGTGGCTGTATTGTTTACCCTTATAAGTGGCAGGGTCCCTATGTTGGGGCTCCCAGCATAACGGAACCCTCCTAGGAATTGGGCCTGGACCATGGGTGTGCGAGGCCTCATTAAACTATACATCGGCTTCCCTCCATGCCTTCAGGTTGAAGAAAGTAGAAGGAAATGGGTGACATTTGTAAAGTGATGGTGGAGGACAATTGGTATTCAACACTATTTCCCTCAAAATTACTCTGTTGTCAGTACCAGGGCAGGTGAAAAGAAGTTATCCTTCCGGTGTGGGGCCCAATGAAGTAATTTGGACATGATGGGTGCTAACTCACACAAGAAAGAAAGTCATGGAGCAGACAGAGAGAAAGATGGGCGGAGGGACGGCATGACAGGGAGGGACAGGCTACAGTGGCGTGCAATGATAGGTCTCCTGTAATGGAAGGGGAGGGGTTTGGTGAGGGGAGGTAGTGCTGGAAAGGGCATAGTGCGGAGGAAGTGACGTTTTCGTCATTCCTCCATTTTAGTTTGAAGAAGAAGCTGCCCACCCTCCCTATGTTAGGGTTATGGGGGGAGGGGGGGGCTGTGTTGGGTCTCTGGAAGAGGAGGAAAGGCTGGAAGTTGGGTAGTAAAAAGGTTGTACCCATAGGTGGTATGGGGGTTATCAGGTACCTTTCGGTTAACGAGGGTTAACCAGGAAGGGGTAAAATGGTAGGTCACTGCGGACGGGGGTGTACTGCCTCTGAGTCGGTGTCTTGCGACTGAGGACTAAGTTAAATTGTTTGTCCCAGTGTCCAATTTGGAAGTGGTGGTCTCCTAGACCACCAAGAGTTGGAAAGTTGTATAAAGTTGTATAATTTTATTTAAAAACCGTTATTTATTTTACATTTTTAAATAAATAGGCCGCAGGGCCAATTTTACTCCACAATGTGGTCAGTTGTATTATTGGGGTATGTGGGGTATGTAAAAGGGGGGAGGTGTATGCATATCGGGAGGTTATCACGGAGGATCGGTCCTTTACTAGGGATGAGCCGAACACCCCCCCCCCCGTTCGGTTCGCACCAGAACCTTCGAACGGACTGACCGTTCGCGCAAACATTTAGAACCCCATTGACGTCTATGGGACTCGAAAGTTCGAACTCAAAAGTGCTCATTTTAAAGCCTAATATGCAAGTTATTGTCGTAAAACGTCTTTGAGAACCCGGGTCTTGCCCCAGGGAACATGTATCAATGGAAAAAAAGTTTCAAAAACGGTCGTTTTTTATTTCAGGACTCCTGAAAAAAATACGTTTTCACAGGCATACTATAGACACCCAGCAGGTACAATATTGAAAGGGATTTTCATATTTATTTATTTTCTTTAATTTAAGCATCATTAAAATCACTGCTACTGAATCTTTTGGTGCAAACTACAGAGCACACGGCCAGTACACACCAAGTAGCTTTAGGTGCAAACTACTGAGGACACAGGCAATACACCACGTAAGAATACTGCAGCTAGCACAATCACCTGCCTGCCAGTAAATTAGGAAGAGCTGATCTAGCTAAACTATACAGTGTATAAATATATGTACAACACCTGGGATGTATATATATCCTCTACACACTGTAACATTAACTGACTAGCCTGCCTGCCTGCTCTATCTACCTGCAAAAAATGACACTCTCTCTGTCCTCTCTTAAAGCAGGAGTTCACCCGAAAAAACATTTTTAACCTTAGATTGATGCTCATTTTGTCAAGGGGAATCGGGTAGTTTTTTTAAAATCTAAGCAGTACTTACCGTTTTAGAGAGCAATCTTCTCCGCCGCTTCCGGATATGGTCTTCGGGACTGGGCATTCCTATTTGATTGACAGTCTTCCGACAGGCTTCCGACGGTCGCATACATCACGTCACGAGTGGCCGAAAGAAGCCGAACGTCGGTGCGGCTCTATACAGCGCCTGCGCACCGACGTTCGGCTACTTTCGGAAAATCGTGACGCGATGTATGCGACCGTCAGGAGCCTGTTAATCAAATAGGAACGCCCAGTCCCGCAGCCCATACCCGGAAGCGGCGGAGAAGACCGCTCTCTAAAACGGTAAGTACTGCTTAGATTTAAAAAAAACTACCCGATTCCCCCTGACAAAATGAGCCTCAATCTAAGGTTAAAAATTTACTTTTCGGGTGAACCTCCACTTTAACCACCGCAACACA
The DNA here is from genome assembly GCF_905171775.1 of Rana temporaria. Lineage (NCBI taxonomy): Eukaryota > Metazoa > Chordata > Amphibia > Anura > Ranidae > Rana > Rana temporaria. The sequence goes on along the minus strand of NC_053497.1, from coordinate 176,760,947 downwards.
CTACACAAGGCTGACCTGCAGGCGGCCTTTTATAGTGTGGGGTGTGTACTAAACCCCCTGAGCCATAATTGGCCAAAGCCACCCTTGGCTTTGGCCAATTATGGCTCTCCGTTTTTTTGCAAGCTGTGATTGGCCAAGCATGCGGGTCATAGTGCATGCTTGGCCAATCATCAGCCAGCGATGCCACAGTGAATTATGGTCTGTGAAATGTAACTCGAACTTGGCGCGAACGTCCCGTTTTGTTCGTATTTCGACGAACGACCGAACATACGATGTTTGAATCGAACATGAGTTTGACTCGAATACGAAGCTCATCCCTATCCTTTACATGTCAAGCAATAACAACATGGCAACACTTAGCGAAAGTAAACATGGAAATTATCAGCATGCACTTCCCCCGTACTGGTAACACATCTGTACACATTAGACTTCTGTTAAAGTTGAGAATCAGTGTAGTGGTTGCAACTATGGAGATTCCGGCGTTTTGGTGTAGGTAGAAGGCACAGGTGCACTATCAAGCCCATAAAACTCTATGAGGGGCTGAAAGCTGCTGTAGTTGGCTATGGCTGACTGGTGCACTGAGTGGTACTAACGATTTAAGGTAGTATGTGCCCGTGGACAAATGCCTGGTTCGCTCAGTTCTTGCTTTCTAGATATTCATCCCTGGCCGCATATTGCCGAAATGTTAGTACCGCATTGCAGCAGCAGCTTTCAACTGGAAGTGGAGCTGAATGGTGCACCTGTGCCTTCCACCCACACCTAAACCCCAGGATCTCATTAACCGGGGCTAATCACCCAGTGGGCATAAGGGCATGCACATGCTCATAAGATTATTTCATCTAAGAGGAAACTGAAAAAGACATAAACATGCATATTGTTATATATATATATTGTTATGGTGACTACCGAGTATTTCGGCATTGCCCAACAGGTACCAACCAGGAGTGCTGTTTCTATAGTAACAACAATCTACTTCCAAATGTCACTAATCAACGTAATCTTCTGTTTGTTGTAAAATCTGCTCTTGATAAACACGCCGTTTCCACATCATGACGGATAAGGATGCACTACCCCCCCCCCCCACACCCCAACACACCCCCACCCCTATTAAATCAGGCTTGCTTGTTTAACGGAATACTTATAATAATTCAGTTATCATAACTTCTCTCCGGGAACATCTGACAGTCGCTAAAAGTGGAGAAATAATCCAAATAACCGTCTCGAACAACGATAGTTAAACTGATTATAGCGGCAGACAATAAGGATCGCAATAAATGTGCATCTCATTGATTGATAAGTCGGATTCCAGAGCTCCTCGGTAAATGGGAGTTAGTAAATGACTGAAAAAATAGAAGCGAGAGAGAGAGATTGCATACTGTTTAAACAGAACAAAGGAGAATCAGATCCATGTAAATGATTATTGCAAACCGCAAGAAATGGTGTCAATTACGCGTCAGGGAAAATCCAAAGAGGTTTTTTTTCCGAAGGAAAAATTTATTCTGGGAAAATTTTATATTGTAAATGGCAAGCTGTGAATGTCGGTCTGATTGGATAAATAGGGAGATTGTATAAAAGCTTATTTTTTTTTTAATCTAATAAGATGCAGTCTACTTCCCAAGTGATTCTGGGCCAGATTCACGAATATCTGCGGCGGCGTAACGTATCCCCTTTACGTTACACCGTCGCAAGTTTTCAGCGCAAGTGCCTGATTCACCAAGCACTTGTGTGTAAACTTACGGCGGTGTAACGTAAAGCCGTCCGGCGCAAGCCCGCCTAATTCAAATGGGGCGTATACCATTTAAATTGTTCCCGCGCCGACCGTTCTGCGCATGCTCCGTTTGGAAATTTCCTGACGTGCTTTGCGCGAAATTACGGCCCCCCGACGTATTGTTTGAACGGCGACGTGCGTTACGTCGTTTCGTATTCCCGGACGTCTTACGCAAAAAAAAAAATATAGAAATTCGACGCGGGAACGACGGCCATACTTTAACATGGCTGTTCTAAAGATAAGCCATGAAAAAGCAGGCCTAAGTTTGCGACGGGAAAAACCGACTAGCGACGACGTAAGAGATTGCGACGAACGCGCGTATCTTCGTGGATCTCACCTCTGCGGTTTTTCGTTTTTGCGCTATAAACAAAAATAGAGCGACAATTTTGAAAAAAATGCAATATTTTTTACTTTTTGCTATAATTAATAAATATCCCCCAAAAATGTATAAAAAAAACTATTTTTTTTCCTCAGTTTAGGCCGATACATATTCTTCTACATCTTTTTGGTAATTTTTTTTTTGCAATAAGCGTTTATCGATTGGTTTGCGCAAAATTTATAGGCCCAGATTCTCATACATTTACGTTGCTCCTGGGCAGCGTAACCTATGTGATTTACGTTACACCGCCGCAGGTTTACAGGTTTACAGCCTGATTCTCAGAACACTTACCTGTAAACTTGCGGCGGTGTATCGTTAAATCGCTCGGCGCAAGCCCGCCCAATTCAAATGGGGTGGGCACTATTTAAATTAGGAACGCTCCCGCGCCGAGCGTACTGCGCATGCTCCGTCGGGTAAATTACCCGACGTGCATTGCGCTAAATGACGTCGCACCGACGTCATTTGCTTAGACGTTAACGTAAACGGCGTCCAGCACCATTCATGGACATCTTACGCAAACGACGTAATTTTTTAAAATTTCGACGCCGGAACGACGGCCATACTTAACATTGGTTGCCCCTCATAATAGCAGGGGCAACTTTACTCGTCGGAAAGGCTACGGAAACAACGTAAATTCTCTGCGTCGAGTGCGCGTACGTTCGGGAATCGCCGTAATTTGCTAATTTACATAAGCGCCGGGGAAAACGACGTCCGCGACACCTAGCGGCGGGAAACAAAATTGCATTTTAGATCTGACAGCGTAAGAGCCTTACGCCTGTCAGATCTAATGGGTATCTATGCGTAACTGATTCTAAGAATCAGTCGCATAGATACCCGGGGCCAGATGAGGAGTTACGACGGCGCAAATGGTGTTGCGCCGTCGTAACGCCTTTGAGAATCTGGGCCATAGTGTTTACAAAATAGGGGATAGTTTTATTGCATTTTATTAGTTATTTTTTTTACTACTCATGGCGGCGATCAGCGATTTTTTTCGTGACTGCGACATTATGGCAGACACATCGGACAATTTTGACACATTTTTGGGACCATTGTCATTTTCACAGCAAAAAAATGCTATAAAAATGCATTGTTTACTGTGAAACTGACAATTGCAGTTTGGGAGTTAACCACTAGGGGGCGCTGAATGGGTTAAGTGCGACCTCATCTGTGTTTTCAACTGTAGGGGGGCGGGGCTGTAGGTCTGACGTCATCGATCGAGTCTCCCTATAAAAGGGATGACACGATTGATGCAGCCGCCACAGTGAAGCACGGGGAAGCCGTGTTTACATACGGCTCTCCCCGTTCTTCAGCTCCAGGGAGCGATCGTGAGGGGGCGGCTAGAAACGAATAACCGGTTCCCGCGGGTTTCCGACCACCACATGTAGCGCGCGGGGGGGGGGGGGGGGTCCCGATCGGAAAGGTGAAAGGCAGGGACGTACATGTACGCCCATATGCCTGTACGTGCCATTCGGTGGACGTACATATACATGCGGCGGTCGTTAACCGGTTAAGTGGTTTAATACCACCAAAAGAAAGCTCTATTTGTGTGAAAGAAATTATAAAAATGTCATATGGCTAGAGTGTAGCATGGCCGCGCAATTGTCATTCAAAATTTACGGCGTTGAAAGCTGAAAATTGGCCTGGGCAGGAAGGGGGTGGCAGTGCCCGGTAGGTGAGTGGTTATTGTATGACACAACGGACGTAAAAGGGGCTGTTCAGGTTTTATTTCAAGTCGCACAATTGTGTCCCAATTTCCAATATAAATACACAAGAAAGCAAAGGAAGCCGAGTGTCTGTGCAGCGAAAGCCGTCGCAGGTAGACGCCGGTCATAATGACTTTCATCCTTCATCCATCTGACAGTACGGTTTATCCACACCGCTCGCAGGGCGCAAGACCCCGGCTCTAAGGAACTCTCCCGCCGCTGCGCTATTGTGTGAAACTTGTGTCCATTTTATGTTCTTTTTATTTCTTGCGAATCGGATGTTGTAACTCCCGGGGAACCTTCCATTGTGTCCTTCATGGGATCACCATCTAATTGTCCCCTTTATCTTCTCCGGCTCGGGACCAGCAGGAAAACGCTGGGTTATGATGAACTTCAAAAAAACAAAAACCTCTTTTTCATTTTCCGCGTCATTCGCCAAACCGCTTCACCTGACACTTCAAAGGTTTCTTTATTCTCGAAAAATAACTCTTATTTCTTCTCCATCTTCCCAGGTGATGACATCATCGAGCGCCCTTCCCATCTCGCCTTGCGTTCTCCTCCTGTTCTTCCTCTGTGCGCATTGCAAAGCAGCTGAGCAAATATTTACCATAGGTTTACACGGCTGTCTAATAAAACATTTATCGCCGGATGGAATTTTGATTATGCATCGCGAACATATGCAGCTTAGCCGTTCTTGTAAAGACGCCGCTGAAAAGATTTGTTTCCCGCGTCTCAAGAATTGTTTCAGTTCTGCAGGTTTGCCCTTATGCCAGAGCTGGCGGTACATTCGTCTGCTACTGTGTAACATTGTGGGATTACAAGGGGAAGCGCCTAACTCAGCATTGTACGGCGGAACCTCGGATTGCGAGCAATGGCCCAGATTCACAAAGCACTTACGCCGACGTATAACAAGTTACGCCGACGTAAGTGCAAATGTGCGCCGTCGTATCTGTGCGCCGGACCCACAAACAGACATGCGCCTAAAACCAGGCTACACCCCGCCGACGTAGCTTGCTCACGCCGGCGTAGGGTGGGCGCACATTTAGGCTGGGCGCATGGTGCCGCTCCCATTGTTTAGCCATTCAAATATGCAAATGAGAGAAATACGGCGATTCACGAACGTGCGTGTGCCCGGCACATGCTATGTGAGATGCGCGTAAGTTTTATGTCCTTTATTCCCTCATAAAGGAGGTGCAACCCGGCAACAGACATGCACAGGTCTGCACCAGGGAACACAAGCCGGCGAATTGTGCGTTGGACGTGTCTGGCTGGGCGTACGTTTTGTTCACGGCGTACGCAGTGATCCGGCGTAGCTTAGGCAGTTTTGCCAGCGTGGTTGTGAGCAGGCACATGGGGGTGCGTCCACGTCATGGCGCATGCACAGTTCGTGATACGTACCTGTCTGGCGCTCGGCCCATCATTTGCATGGGGTCACGCCTCATTTTCATGGGTTCACGCCCACTTCCACCTACGCCGACCTGCGCCTTCGAAACCCACGCCACGCTGGCGCAACGTTGGGAGCACTGGCTTGCTGAATGGAATGCTTGCCTCTCTGCGCTGCGTTGGCGTAGCGTACAGTGTTTGCTCTACGGTGGCGTAATGTGCGCCCTGCTCTCTGTGAATCTGGGCCATAATCCGTTCCAGCAGCATAGGCGTGCACACAGGGTGTGCCAGGTGTGCCCAGGTGCACCCTAATCACCAGGGCTGGACTGGGACAACAATTTGGCCCTGGACTTCATCCAGACTGACCCACTTTGACAGGTCTCTCCCATGGCGGCAGGACAGAAATGGAGGAGGGCGCTGTCACGGAAGCTGGCCCACTGAACAATCGGCCCACCGGAAAACTCCCGGTAGTCCCGATGGCCAGTCCATCCCTGCTAATCACCCTATGCTGCACAGATTTCCCTTGCTGCTTGGATGCAGAGAAAGGGACTCAAGAATCTCTGTCCTCAGCCTCTTTCCCTCTCTCAAAAGTTAGATATCACGGGTCTGTTTAGGCCCCTGATATCTCACCAAAGTCTCCCAAAGGTGCTCCTAAAAAATTGTAAAAGAAAATAATAAAACAATATTGTAAAAAATTATTAAAACTTTTTTTAAAAAGTAATAATAAAAAAAATTATAGAAATAAACTACTGACTACAGTCCCTGCCCATTGACGCCATCCACTGTTCTACTGACACTGTCCATTACCCTACAGCTATATATATATATATATACAGGGTACAGGGTGGGCCATTTATATGGATACACCAAAAACAAAAGTTGGATTCAAAATGGCCAACTTCAAAATGGCCGCCATGGTCACCACCTATCTTGAAAAGTTTCCCCCCTTACATACTTACATATACTAATGTGCCACAAACAGGAAGTTAATATCACCAACTATTCCCATTTTATTAAGGTGTATCCATATAAATGGCCCACCCGGGTAGATCCATATAAATAGCCCACCCTGTGTGTGTATATATATATATATATATATATATATATATATATATATATATATATGTGTGTGTGTGTTTGAGATTCGGGGTGCACACCCTAATGTAATAGGCTGCGCACACCTATGTCCAGGAGAATGCTCGTAATCCATAGTACTTGCATATCAAAGTGAGTTTTCCCATAGAAGTCAATGGAAATGAAAACAATTAGTTCTGCATTGACTTCAATGGCATGCAATAACGCATGTGGCCAGAGGTTGGGGGCAGGGGGGCCGCAGAGCCTCGGAAACACACAGAAAGGCCCGAGGACAGCTCGGCTGACCTTGGCAAACCTTCGAACGGCGTATTTCCGAGTCTTTCCGGTCATTTCCGAACGGCGCCGTTCGGCTCTGCTCGACTCCTGCCCCCCCCACCTCAGGCCAAACGCGGTACTGCACATACCGATTGCTCGTTTTAACCGCGTTACTCGCAATCCGAGTTTCCACTGTATATAGAACATAGGAGGAAGCTGTGCCCACATTTATAAAGCACTTCTTTACAGAAAAAATAAATATGAATCCTTGGTGTCTGATAAGCCCAAAGGTCTGCTTCATGGGGAGGCTTTCTCCGACACTAACTGCAATTGCAAATACTGTCACCTTATATACAATGTACTATTCTAGATAACTGATCCAGCACTGCTTCCTTCTCCACTATCTTTCAAGGCAAGATACAGTATGCTAATACTTTTTTATGGTTTCTAACTTTGGTGATGTAGCACCCTGATCATGGGCGTGTGCGGGGGCACCCTAATGACATGCGTGTGATGCCAATTCCCCCTATTGCCTGGGCTTTTCCCCCTGTGTTTGAGGATGGAGAATGGGGAAAGGGGTTGGTAAATATGTAATTTACCAGCCCCTTCCTTTTCTTAATGAACACAGTGAACACACTCACCGTGTTCATCAGTTTGTGAATGGAGAGGAAGCCGCTCAGCACAGAGCACTTTCCATTCATTCACTGTCCAGTGCAGCTGAGGCTGCAGGGAAAGACGTGTGTTTAATCTTTGGGGTGCACACCCTAATGCAATAGGCTGCGCACACCTATGACCCTGATTTTTAGGCGGGGTTGCTCCTAAATTTGCCTGTCAGGTGTAGTTACCTTGGCTCATTGTTAGGGATCATTTGCTAGGTCGGAACCTGGTGACATTGGATAAAACAAGGGCAAAGCAAGGACAGATTAGGAGTATATGGGGTATCTCAGCCAATGGGCAGGGGTTTTCTTAAATCCCTTGGCCTGCTGCTAGAACCTATATATTTGGGTGGAGTCAGATGATCAGGGTTCTGTGCCACCTGGACAGCTGTCTGGGTGGATGTGTGTTGTATTGCCCGGGCTGCTAGGTCAGAGATTGGGCCTATCCTGGGCACATCTGCCTGCTAGGCTGTCTGAGGGCCTACCCAGCAACAAGAGAGCAGCGTAGGGTTGGGAGTCCAACCAAAGGAGACGGTTCTGCCGGCCAGAGAACCTGTCGTGGTGAGAGGTAAAGAGGAAGCTGTCGCCGCTAAGGGACCACCCACCTAATTACCAGGGACCACAGCGAGTAGCTGAAGCAAGTCATGGAGGAGAATTCTCACCAACTGGGTGCGGTGAAGAATTGGGAAACTTCAGCAGGTGCCAAGCCAGGGACCCAACCAGCGGAGGTGAGGCTTGCAGAGCAGTCTTTTGTGTCAAGCCAGGGTCCGAGAAGAGCAGTGGGGTGAAGCTTGAGAAGTGTCTGGAGTGCCAAGCTAGGGACCCAGCAGAGAAGCGGGGGTGACGCTTGAGGAAGATACTACAGTGAAGATTGGAAGATCTGAAGAGAATCAGTGGCAGTGAATCATCTAGTCTAGTGAGAGAGACTGGGAGCTCAATGGGTTGAGGACCTACAAGAAGTGACTGTATAGAAAGTAAATGAATTTGTTACAACTTGTGTTAGAAACTGTTCTAAGACTTTTACCATAGGAGACAGCAATCGTGCACATGCAGATGTGGTGTCTAACTGGGTGCCTTTCTCTGCATGGCTGTCTACCTATAGAAGTCTCAGAGTCTGCGTTTGAAGGGGAAAACTGGTGGCGTTTGATGGGGCAAACTGGCGGCATTTGATGGGGCAAACTGGTGGCGTTTGAAGGGGAAAACTGGTGGCGTTTAATGTGGCAAACTGGCAGCATTTGAAGTGGCAAATTGGTGGCTATTGATGGGGCAGACTGGCTGCATTTGATGGGGCAAACTGGCGGCATTTGATGGGGCAAACTGGCGGCATTTGATGGAGCAAATTGGCGGGCATTTGATGGGGCAAACTGGTGGCTATTGATGGGGCAAACTGGAGGCAATTGATGGGGCAAACTTGTGGCATTTGATGGGCAAACTGGCAGCATTTGATGGGGCACACTGGCGGCTATTGATGGGGCAAACTGGTGGCAATTGATAGGGCAAACTAACAGCATTTAATGGGGCAAACTGGTGGCATTTGATGGGGCAAACTGGCAGCATTTGATGGGGCAAACTGGTGGCTATTGATGGGGCAAACTGGCTGCGTTGGATGGGCACAGTGATGGCAATTGATGGGCACAGTAGCTGCGTTTGATGGGCACAGTGAGGCTGCAATTGATGTTTTTTTTTTCAGTTTGTTTGTACCCCCTCAAAAAATTCAGAGCACCAGCCGCCACTGGGGGCTATTAACATCTGATGTAAGGGGGGTATGGGGTGCTCTGGACAACAAGTCTTACAGATAAAACCAACCATAATGCTCATATGGACTGCGATGAAATTGAGTTTGTCACCCCTGCTCCAAGAGGTTTAGCAAGGTCACAGCTCCTTCCAGGCAACCGAAGATTTAATTTTTAGCATTTGACTTTGGTTTACCAGTACATGGGCATATTACTTTCCATCCATTACCCAAGGCAACTGCTTCTTTTACCATTTTAATAAAAAAGGACTAAACCGAGCAGAGGCTTCGGAAAAGCTACTTCATCTTCGACACGCTTTTTGCCCCGAAGAACAAGACTAATAAGGTTTCTATGTTGCTCCACCATCTTGAAAAATGTTCCACTTTGATCACGGAGATATGGTAGAAGGAGGTAGGTCATGGGGTGCCGTACGCTCTCAAGTCTAATCGGTAATTAATATTTGTGAAAAAAACTAAAGGTTTTAGGTTATTTTCGCTGCTGATCAGATTAACATATCTCACACTCCTGTTTGAGTAATTTCAAATGGATGGAAAGCTGGGCCCAGGGATAAGTTAAGTGTTAATTTAAGGAAGATCAAAAGCTGGAACGGGGAAGAAGGAAACCTTAAGCAATGTTTGCACTTGCAAATGATTTTGTTGTTCAAGCCGTCTCAGAAGCTACAAACATGAAAGTCTGTAATTATCAGAGCAATTAATGGTAAGCAAACGGCAAAACGCATCATGTCGAACAAATTAGCCCATTATGCAAGAAGAAGAAGAAGGAAAAAAAAAATATATATATATATATAATATATGATTAAGATCTGGAGCTGAAGAAAAGCCAAGAAAATTGCAAGCAGGCACATGCCAAGACACCGGCGGCCTGGAGTGGACTTAATCAGAAATATTCTGGGTTAACTAAGGCTACTATATCTTATAGACTGTACATGCCGAGCCCCAGACAAATCCAGAAAAATGCATCTCTTTTTTGTGTGTATGAGCCATTTACCTGTCATTTCATTTAGTTTAGCTAATGGTTTAGAAAAGCAACTTCGGGCAACAATTTATGTCAATCGATGAACTGCTAATGAAACGCAGAACACATTACAACGCTTCTAGTTGTAGTCGCGGAAGCCTCTCGGTCAGGCCCCTTTCACATGGGTCAGTGGAGGTGCGGTGATGGTATAGCGGCACAATTTTTAGCGCCGATATACCGTCGTATTTACCGCGATATTCGCTCGCTAGCGGTTTGGTTTTAACCCCCGCTAGCGGCCGACAAAGGGTTAATACCGCCCGCAATGCGCCTCTGTAGAGGCGCATTGCGGGCGGTATTACAGCGGTTTCCCATTGATTTCAATGGGAAGGAGCGGTATAGGAGCGGTAAACACCCCGCTCCTATACCGCTCCAAAGATGCGGCTAGCAGGACTTTTGGAGCGGTGTGAAAGCCTTTGGGCACGCTTTTTTCAGGCGGTATAGCAGCGCTATTTTTAGCGCTGAACCACCTGAAAAACGTGTCAGCATGAAAGAGGTCTAAGGTTATCCGAGTTTTTAGAATCCACTGCAGTCTGGATTTTTCAGCTTCTTGGTGGGACTGCAGCCTCTTGTTACATGTTTGTTATTTTAACCACTTGCCGACCAGCGCACGACTATAGACGTCGCCACAATGGCTCGGCTGGGCATATGGGCATACAGGTACGCCCCCTTTAAAGCCTTGTACACACGGTCAGTCCATCCGATGAGACCGGTCTGAAGGACCATTGTCATCGCTTAACCGATGAAGCTGACTGATGGTCCGTCGCGCCTACACACCATCGGTAAAAAAAACCATCGTGTCAGAACGCGGTGACGTAAAACACAACGACGTGCTGAAAAAAAATGAAGTTCAATGCTTCCAAGCATGCGTCGACTTGATTCTGAGCATGCGTGGATTTTTAACCGATGGTCGTGCCTACTAACGCTCGGTTTTGACCTATCGGTTAGGAATCCATCGGTTTAATTTTAAAGCAAGTTGGCTTTTTTTTAACCGATGGTTAAATAACCTATGGGGCCTACACATGATCGGTTTTGACTGATGACAACGGTCCATCAGACCGTTGTCCTCTGGTTAACCTATCGTGTGTACGAGGCCTAAGACGCAGCATTGTGGGTGCCGGCGAGCTAAATTTGATCACTTTTATTCCTATTACAAGGGAATGTAAACATCCCTTGTAATAGGAATATGACATGACAGGTCCTCTTCACAGTGAGATAGGAGGTCAATGAGACCCCACATCTCACCTGTAGGCTGGAAAACCTAAAAAAAAAAATCACTGCTTCACAGCCGCCGTTTTTTTTAATGCATCATAACATCGCGCCCGGCCTCGGACGATCATAGAGACTCCGGCAACCATCTGGTCTGCCGGAAATCTCTGTGATCACTGTAACGGTCACATCCTATGCCCCTTTTGGACATACTTTTGAAAGATGCGGGGTACTCCTGTGCCAGCTTCACTAATGACTCTTGGGTCTAGGGTCATCCTATGTCCAAAAGGGGCATAGGATGTGATCGTTACAGTAATCACAGAGATTTCCGGCAGACCATATGGTTGCGACGCATGCTCGGAAGCATTGAACTTCATTTTTCTCAGCATGTCGTTGTGTTTTACGTCACCACATTGTGATACGATCGGATTTTTAACCGATGGTGTGTAGGCAAGACTGATGAAAGTCATCTTCATCCGATATCTGATGAAAAAATCCATCGGTTTGTTTTCATCAGACGAACCAATAGGGTGTACAGGGCATTAGTTATTATTTCAAATTTTCGGGTTTTCAAATTTGCCTATTTACAATTTTTTTAATTTTTGAAGTTTTGAATTTCCGAATTTTTTTGAGTTTACGAATTCTCAAATTTACAAATTTTTGGATTTACGAATTTTCGAATTTTCGAATTTACAAATTTTTGAATTTACGAATTTGTCATAAATTAACGAATTTGTCGAAATTCATTAAAAAAAAATTCGGAAAGAAACAAATTTCACATTTATTTTAAAAAATCCATGGCCCAGATTCACAAAGCACTTACGCCGACGTATAACAAGTTACGCCGACGTAAGTGCAAATGTGCGCCGTCGTATCTGTGCGCCAGACCCACAAACAGATATGCGCCTAAAACCAGGCTACACCCCGCCGGCGTAGGGTGGGCGGACATTTAGGCTGGGTGAATGGTGCCGCTCCCATTGATTAGCCATTCAAACATGCAAATGAGGGAAATACAGCGATTCACGAACCTGCGTGCGCCCAACGCAGGCTACGCGAGGTGCGCGTAAGTTGTACGTACGGCGTAAAGTTATTCCCCATAAAAGAGGTGCAACCCAGCAGCAGACATGCAAAGGTCTGCAACAGGGAACACAAGCCGGCATATTGTACGTTGGACATGTGTCTGGCTGGGCGTAGGTTACGTTCACGCCGTACACAGTGATCCGGCGTAGTTTAGGCAGTTGTACCGACGTGGTTGTGAGCAGGTGCAGGGGGATGCGTCCACGTCACGGCGCATGCACAGTACGTATCTGTCTGGCGCTCGGTCCATCATTTGCATGGGGTCACGCCTCATTTGCATGGGTCTTGCCCACTTCCACCTACGCCGGCGTACGCCTTCGAATCCCGCGCCACACTGGAGCACTGGCTTGCTGAATGCATTGCTTGCCTCTCTGCGCTGCGTTGGCGTAGCGTACATTGGTTACTCTACGGTGGCGTAATGTGCACCCACACTCTGTGAATCTGGGCCCATATCTTTTCGCACTTATTGTAACAAGGTTTTTCACCCAAAGAGCTGCCACTCACTGGATGGAGTTTTGTTTTCATACATGCTCTAAATTCTGCAGAATATGAAAATCCCAGAATGTTTCCAAAAAGCTGCAACCATCACGTCTGCCATCAGCTTTCATTACAAGGACAGTCATTAAGATTTTGCCCGTCTTCCACAAACTTATACTTGGTCAAAAAAACAACGGGAACTCTTGGCTATGCATGTTTATGTGTTGAGTTGCTGCCACTTGGTCCACAGCTGTCTGCTTATTACATGGTAGACCAAATAAAGTGATCAAAACATATGATCAACAGGCAGGGCAGCCATCGGGGGGCAGCCCATACACATGTAGGAGGCCCAGGTGTCCTGAGGGGCCCCAGATGCACAGGCCCCAACCAATGAGTTGTTGCTGCTGTAGTTATCAGCAATTGCTAAAGCAGGGTGGCCACGAGTGAGCCAATGCAGGTCACTTAGGTCCAGCTGCAGGAGGAAGGTGGAGTGATATCATCTGCACTCCGCCTCTCCCTGCAGACGAGTTGCTGGTTTGGATCGCCGCGCCAGTTACGGTGCAGCCCTGTTGAAAAGCTGCACTGCGTGTAGCCTGCAGGACTGCTCAGTGCTCACTGCAGACTGGTCTGGAGACAAGTTGTTAGACATCACAATGATAAATTGATTGACAATGTTGCTGGATGAGGGCCTGTGCTGTGGCTGAGGGCCTGTGCTGTGGCTGTCTCTTTGTTGGATTGGGCTGTCTCTTTGCTATATGGGGATGTCTCTGTTGGATAGGACCATCTCTTAGCTGGATTGAGATGTCCCTTTGCTGAATATATGAGGATGTCTCTTTTCCGGATGGGGATGACTCTTTGCTGGATGGGGATGTCTCATATCTCAATATATGGGGATGACCCTTTGTGAATTCATGTGGATGTCCCTATTCTGGGTTGGGTTCTCTCTTTGCCTGATTGAAACTTATTTTTGATGGATTGGACTGTCTCTTTGCTGAATATATGGGTCTGTCTCTTTGCTGGATTAGGATGTCTCTATGCTGGGTTGGGATGTCTCTTTACCTGATTGAAATGTATTTTGATGGATTGGATTGTCTCTTTGCTGAATATATGGGTCTGTCTCTTTGCTGGATTAGGATGTCAGTTTGCTGAGTTGGGCTATCTTTTTTGCTGAATATATGGGATGTCTCTTTGCTAGATTGGGATGTCTCTTTTCTAAATATATGTGGATGTCTCTTTGCTGAATTGGGATGTCTCTTTGCTGATTATATGTGGATGTCTCTTTGCTGTGTTGGGCTATCTCTTTGCTGAATATATGGCATGTCTCTTTGCTGGATTGGGATGTCTCACACTGGACCACTAGGGATGCCCACATAGGAACCCTAGACCACCAGGGATATGCCAACCAGTACCCATTAATAATGCCTGCCAGTGCCATTAGTGATGCCTATCAGTGCCAGCATCAGTGCCCAGCAATGCCCAGCAGTACTGCTTATCAGTGCCACCCATAAGTACCCATCATTCAGCCTTTCAGTACCCATCAGTGCCGCCTATCAATGCCCATTAATGCTGCATATCAGTGGCACCCACCAGGGATATGCCAATCAGTGCTCAGGCAGCTGCCAATCAGTGCCCATTAATAATGCGTGCCAGTGCCATCATTGATGCCTATCGGTGCCAGCCATCAGTGCCCAGCAGTACCACCTATCAGTCTCTTTTCTGAATTGGGATGTCTCTTTGCTGATTATATGTGGATGTCTCTTTGCTGGATTGGGATGACTCTTTGCTGTATTGGGATATCTCTTTGCTAAATATATGGCATGTCTCTTTGCTGGATTGGGATGTCTCTTTGTTGAATTTATGTGGATGTCTCTTTGCTGGATTGGGATGTCTCTTTGCTGAATTTATGTGGATGTCTCTATGCTGGGTTGGGACCTCTCTTTGCCTAAATGTAATTTCTTTTTGATGGATTGGACTGTCTCTTTGCTGAATATATGGGTCTGGACTGTCTCTTTGCTGGATTAGGATGTCTCTTTGCTGGGTTGGGCCATCTCTTTGCTGACTATTTGGGATGTCTCTTTTAATGGATAGGATTCATTTTCATATACTAAGAAGTTTTAAGAGTCTTAAAACATAAGTGGCTGCACAGAAGAACTCGGTGGAATGGCCAGTGGGCAGATTCAGTTGGACGGCCAGTGGGCAGGCCCAGGGGAATGTTAGTGGTCAGGCCCGGGGGGCCTAGGCCTAAAGCTGTGTAAGGGGTCCAAAAATGTATGGTGGCTGCCCTGTCAACAGGTAGGAATAAACTTTGAATATTTTGCCCCCAGCCATCTAAACTCCGGCAAGCACAGCAGCTAGTTTTAGGTTATTGCGTCTCGGCCAGTTCTCTGGATCGTGCTCATAACTGTGAAAAATCTGCAATATATGACTTGGCAAACAAATGTCTGTTTCCTAAAATCCTAAAAATTGGCGGTCAGCTCCATGTGTAATTTTTTTCAGGTATGAAGGTCCACGCGTTTTTGAAATACTTAAAAGAAAAAAAAAGAAAATAATAGTAATTAAATTATCAGCCTATGTTCCGTATTGTTACAAAAAGTCCCTGGCGGCGCACTAATAACATTCTACTATGAAATGTTATCAGTTAGAACAATTCAAAGACTTTTCAGGGGAGAAGACATTTGTAAATGTTAAACTGGATGGAGGGAATTGTTCGGAATTCACTGTTTATGGTTCACAGCAGACAAGCTGGTCTATTTTGGTAAGGCAGCAAAGTGAGCGGCTCGGCAACGTGTTACAACCCATTGCAACCAGGCTTTTGCCATTCCATCTGTTAAGGACGACTTCTGATTTGTTGATTGCAATTAGCAAATTAGCCATCTAGGGTAAAAACAGGTGGTTGGTCCATGTTTTTACCGGCCCTACCGCCCCACCTATAATATGACATGGCGGCTGCTTGGGTCACCACATTTGCGCAACACAACAAAATGTTTTTATTACATTGGAGTTTTCCGGGATTTGTTCGGACTGGGAAAGCTCTGAAATCTGCAATTTCTCCAGTTTTGTGGTACGTAGAACCTTCTCTAAAGCCTTGTACACACGATCGGATTTTTGTTCGAAGGGCGTTGGCCACAAATTTGTCTTGCATACAAACGGCACACGATTGTATGCCACGCGGCGCGGCGAGTCTGACACACCACATCACCGATCTCGGTAAAGAGCCTCTGATGGAGGCTCTTTACCACAGGATCAGCTGCGTCCAATTACATTTATCGGCTTTTCCTCACTCGCATCTGACAGGTGCGAGCAGAGGAGAGCCGATCGGCGCCTCTCCTGGCAGGGGGGTCTGTGCTGATTGTTTATCAACGCAGCTCCCCTGCGGATGCCCACACTGGACCACCGGGGATGCCCACAGAGGAACCCTAGACCACCAGGGATATGCCAATCAGTGCCCAGGCAGATGCCAATCAGTGCCCATTAATAATGCCTGCCAGTGCCATCAGTGATGCCTGTCAATGCCAGCCATCAGTGCCCAGCAGTACTGCTTATCAGTAACACCCATAAGTACCCATCACGCAGCCTTTCAGTACCCATCAGTGCCCATCAGTGACACCTATGAGTACCCGTCAGTGCCGCTCATCAATGCTCATTAATGCTGCATATCAGTGCCACCCACCAGGGATATGCCAATCAGTGCCCAGGCAGCTGCCAATCAGTGCCCATTAATAATGTGTGCCAGTGCCATCAGTGATGCCTATCAGTGCCCAGCAGTGGCCAGCAGTGCCACCTATCAGTGTCCAGCAGTACCACCTATCAGTGCCACCCATAAATACCCATCATGCAGCCTTTTAGTGCCCATCAGTGTCGCCTATCAGTGCCTATCAGTGCCACCTATGAGTGCCTATCAGTGCCGCCTATCAATGCTGTATATCAGTGCCACCCATCAATGCCACCCATCAGTGCCGCCTATCCGTCCCACCTCATCAGTGCCATCTCATTGGTGCCACCTCATCAGTGCCACCTTATTAGTGCCCGTCAGTGCAGCTTGTCAGTGCCCATCAGTGAAGGAGAAAACTACAATTTTTACAAAATTTTATAAGGGAAACAAAGAAAAAAAAAATTTTGGGTTATTTTTTATTCGTTTAGCAAAAAATAACAACCGAAGAGGTGATCAAATACCACTGTTTGGGTACAGAGTAGCGTGACCGCGCAATTGTCATTTAAAAAGTGGCAGCGCGAAAAGCTGAAAATTAGCCTGGGCAAGAAGGGGGGGGGGGGGTAAGGGCCCGGTATTGAAGTGGTTAAACAAATGTCTGGTTTTGGGTTTAATACCGCATTACGAAGCATAGGATGACGTTACGAGAATCTCACTTCAAAGTTGGCTTCCACTTTTACTTCGCTTTGACTACGAACAACGTGGCACTGATCTATTCAAAAACAATAAATAAATACGGGAGCCAGAATACAATTTACAATCCAGATACAAAGTGAGAGTCCTATAGCATTTTATTAAACACGATAAACTGACAGAAGACTTTATAGCAGAGACCACAAACGATCGATGCATAAAATCTCGTATTATTATCGGGATTGACAGCTCCGGCGGTGGTGTGATTGATCAGCGCTGACCATGAAAAACAGGCTGTTTAGACTCTCGTCCTCTATGAATATTGTATACGAATGAGAGATAGAGAGCAATGGAAGGATAAAAATAGTAAATAGTAATAGTATTAAAAAATGTTTTAATTTTTTATTTAATTTTTTAAATACATCTTTTTATTTGATTTCTTAAGACAAACAAAACACGACAACACATCATTCACATTGAACCTGAAATATATTAGTAGAATATCAAGATCCCATCACAAGAAAAAAAATATATATAAAAGAAAAAAAAAAAATTGTAATATAAAAAATTAGTATTTAAAAAAAAAAATGTTTAACCACGCCTATTTTGGCACTCCTCTCCTACATGCAAAAATCATCGGGCCAGATTCAGGTACATTTGCGGCGGCGTATCGTATCCCGTTTCCGTTACGCCGCCGCAAGTTTCCAGCGTAAGTGCTTGATTCACAAAGCACTTGCGTGTAAACTTTCGGCGGCGTAGCGTAAAGTCGTCCAGGGCAAGCCCGCCTAATTCAAACGGGGCGTGTACCATTTAAATTAGGCGCGTTCCCGCGCCGAACGTTCTGCGCATGCTCCGTTTGGAAATTTCCTGCCGTGCTTTGCGCGAAATTACGGCGCCCCGACGTGGTTTTTGAACGGCGACGTGCGTAACGTACTTTTGTATTTCCCGACGTCTTGTGCAAAAAAAAAAAAATAATTAAAATTCGACGCGGGAACGACGGCCATACTTTAACATGGATGGTGTAATTTTACACCATCTAAATAGCACACTTAACTTTAGGACGGGAAAAACAGACGTAAGAGAATGCGACGAACGCGCGTACCTTCGTGGATCGCCGTAAACAGCAAATTTGCATACCCGACGCTGGAAAACGACGCAAACTCCACCCAGCGGCGGCCGAAGTATTGCATCCTAAGATCCGAAGGCGTACGAAGCCGTACGCCTGTCGGATCTTAGCCAAATGCCGTCGTATCTTGTTTGTGAATTACAAATTGAGATACGACGCGGCAAATTTGAAAGTACGCCGGAGTATCAGCAGATACTTTGTCGTACTTATTCTGTGAATCTGGCCCATCATTTTTATTTTTGCTGGAAAATTACTCAGATCCCCCAAACATTATGGGGTAGATTCAGGTAAGGAGCGCGTATTTGTGTGCGGGCATAACGTATCCTATTTACGCTACGCCTCCGCAACTTTGACAGGCAAGTGCAGTATTCACAAAGCAAAGTTGCGGCGGCGTAGCGTAAATAGGCCGGCGTAAGCCCGCCTAATTCAAATGTGGAACATGTGGGCGTGTTTTATGCTAATTTATTGTGACCCCACATAAATGACGCTTTTTACGAACGGCGCATGCGCCGTCCGTGAAAGTATCCCACTGCGCATGCTCCAAATTAACCCGCAAAAAGCCAATGCTTTCGACGTGAACGTAAATGACGCACAGCCCTAATCGCGAACGACTTACGCAAACAACGTAATCGACCGAAAATTCGGCGCTGGCCCGACGTCCATACTTAACATTGACTGCGCCTCATAAAGCAGGGGTAACTTTACGCTGGAAAAAGCCTAACGTAAACGGCGTATCTGTACTGCAACGGCCGGGCGTACGTTCGTGAATAGGTGTATCTAGCTGATTTACTTATCAGCGTACACGCCCCTAGCGGCCAGCGTAAATATGCAGTTAAGATACGACGGTGTAGGAGACTTGCGCTGGTCGTATTTTAGAGAAAATCTGGCGTATCTGATTCTTTGAATCAGGCGCCAAGATACGACGCCTCACGCTTAGAGATACGACGGCGTATCTGGAGATACGCCGTCGTATCTCCTACCTGAATCGGGCCATATATATATATATATATATAGCAGACACCCTAGGGAATAAAATGGCGGTCATTGCAACTTTTTATCTCGCACGGTATTTGCGCAATCATTTCTCAAATGCCTTTTTTTTTTTTTAAAAAAAAAACAGTTTCATGAATTAAAAAATAACAAAACAGTAAAGTTATCCCAATTTTTTTGTAAAAAACGATGTTACGCCGAGTAAATAGATACCTAACTTGTCACGCTTTAAAATTGCACACACTCATGGAATGGCGCCAAACTTCAGTACTTAAAAATCTCCATCGGCAACGCTTTCATTTTTTTTTACAGGCTACCAGTTTAGAGTTACAGAGGAGGTCTAGAGGTCTAGAGCTTGAATTGTCGCTGGCGCTCTGACGCACGCGGTGATACCTCATTTGTGTGGTTTGAACGGCGTTTACATATGTGGGCGGGACTTGCGTGTGTGTTCACTTCTGAGCGCGAGCTACTGGGGACAGGGGCGTTTTAAATAATTTTTTTTTTTTTTTACTTATTTTTTTTATTTTTGCACTTTTTTTACATTTTTTTTTTTTTGATCACTTTTATTCCTATTACAAGTAATTTATTTATTTATTTTTTCAAAATAGTTGCTCTTTTTTTGTTTAAAACGCAAAAAATAAAAACCGCAGAGGTGATCAAAGACCACCAAAATAAAGCTCTATTTTTGGGGAAAAAAGGACGTCAATTTAGTTTGGGTACAGCGCGGAACGACCGCGCAATTGTAGGTTAAAGCGGCGCAGCGCCAAAAATTGTAAAAAAAAGTGCTCGGGTCAGGAAGGGGGGTCAAATCTTCCGAGGCTGAAGTGGTAAAAAAAGGAGTTCCACCCAAAAGTGGAACTTACGCTTTTTGGAACCCCCTCCCCCTTTCCGGTGTCATATTTGACACCTTTCAGGGGGGAGGGGGGGTGCAGATACCTGTATAAAACAGCCGTCGTATCTCTGAGATCCGATGGTCGGATCTATGCGGCTGATTCATAGAATCAGTTCCGCATAGATCTCCCTTAGATCCGACAGGTGTAAGTGACTTACACCGTCGGATCTTAGGCTGCAATCTCCCGCCGGCCGCTAGGTGGCGCTTCCATTTGTGTACGCGACAAATATGCAAATGAGGAGATCCGCCGATTCAGAAACGAACGCCCGCCCGTCGCTTTTTTTTTTTACGTCGTTTGCGTTCGGCTTTTTTCCGGCGGATAGTTACCCCTGCTATATGCGGCGTATCCTATGTTAAGTATGGCCATCATTCCCGTGCCGAGTTTTGAATTTTTTACGTCGTTTGCGTAAGTCAGTCGCGAATACGGATGGACGTAATTTACGTTCCCGTCTAATACAATGACGTCCTAGCGACGTCATTTGGAGCAATGCACGCTGGGAAATTTATCCGGCGGAGATGACCAGAGCAGGTAAGAGTTGGGTACCCTCTCCCTCCCCGATAAAAGTTATCTTGCAGCGAATCCGCTACAGAGACCACATTTATTCTACAGGGGACCGCCCGCTGTTTATGAAAATACTGGGCTTATGGCAGCATCAATGGTATTTAGCGTCAAAGTGCCGACATACAGCTACGGCGCTGTGCGGCAAGTGGTTAAACTCATATTTTCGTGACTTGTCATGGAATTCCATTACAGCTGTTGGTTTTGTGTTGGATTTTTCTCCCCCGTACCCTCCTGCCATGGGTACAGTCCCTTAAATTACAAAGGTTTAAATCGGCACGGAGTTCGAGAGGCTGAAACCACATTATAGGTTTATTCCTTTGCGGCAATCTGGGATTGATTCCTTTGCTGTTTACAAGGTATTTAGATTTCCTTCCATTCGCTTCTGAGCTAAGCACTTACCGGAGAATCCCTGATTGATGTATATTTTGGGAGGTCATTTACACACTTGCCCAGTTTACAGCCCAGCCATTAGACTTCTTTCTACCATGCTCTTAGTTTTATGAGGCCTTGTATAGATATGTTTGCTCTTACGGTATGCAGCTTCTCTTGTAAATGAGGTTTAGCTATTAGGGAAAAGAAACCAAGGCGTCATAACTGTCCAAGGTCTATATATTCCTCTCAGATCAATTACACTATATGGCCAACGTATATGGACACTAGGGATGAGCTTCGAGTTCGAGTCAAACTCATGCTTGACTCGAACATTGCCTGTTTGCCTATTCGCAGGGGAGGGCTGGGCCAGGGGGCAGGGTGGCAATTGCGTTTTTTTTTTATTATGGTCTTGGAAGTCGGGCCAATCACTAGCTGTTGCATTCCAGGAGTTGCAAACAGAGCAGCGCAGAGGAAACTGCAACTCCCTGGGACTGGATTTTTGGAAGCAGGCAGAGGCAGGGCATGCCAGGGAGTCGGGACACAGGGCTGGGTGCTGGCTGCAACCTAACCCCAGGACCATTACCCCTCCAGGAGGCCGTGGCGTGCAGGGACCTGCTGAGCTGAGATCACTAAGGTGAGAGACCCTACCACCCCTAGCTGACCCCCATCTCCCCCCCCCATACACCCCATGTAACCTGTCTCAGTGATGAGGCTGCATTAATGGGCACTGGTGAGGCTGCATTGAGAAACCAGATGGGCCATGGATGGTGAGCTGATTCAGCGGGCCACTTGACTGGACTTGACTGGCCCCCCAGGCTTAAGGCTGCCAGCCCTCCCCTGCCTATTTGGCGAACAACGAACAATTTGGGGTGTTCGCGGCAAATTCGAAAACCCTGTTAAAGTCTATGGGAGAAATCTAAAGTACTAATTTTAAAGGCTAATATGCAAGTTTTTGTCCTACAAAGTGTTTGGGGACCCGGGTCCTGCCCCAGGGGACATGTATCAATGCAAAAAAAAGGTTTAAAAACTGAAGTTTTTTTCAGGAGCCGTGAATTTAATATTGCTTAAAGTGAAACAATAAAAGTGAAATATTCCTTTAAATTTCGTACCTTGGGGGGGTGTAAAGTTAGCATGTGAAAAATCGCATGTTTCCCGTACATAGAACTGTCCCTGCACAAAGTGTCATTTCTGAAAGAAAAAAAGTCATTTAAACTGGACTTGCGGCTCCAATGAATTGTTGGCTCCCGGCAATTCAGAGAGAATTCATTCATAAAAAAAAATATAAAAAAACGTGGGGGTCCCCCCAAATTCAATTACCAGGCCCTTCAGGTCTGGAATGGATATTAAGGGGAACCCCGCCGTCAATTAAAAAAAAAAAAATTACGTGGCGTTCCCCCAAATATCCATTCGAGACCCTTCAGGTCTGGTGTGGATTTTAAGGGGAACTCCACCCCAAATTTAAAAAAAAATGGTGTGGAATTCCCCCAAAAATCCACACCAGACCCCTTCTCCGAGGACGTAACCTGGCCGGCCTTCAGAAAAGAGGGGGGACATAGTGCGCCCCCCCCTCTCCTGAACCGCACCAGGCCACATGCCCTCAACATGGGGAGGATGTCCCCATGTTGATGGCGACAAGGGCCTCATCCCCACAACCCTGGCCGGTGGTTGTGGGGGTCTGCGGGCTTATCAGAATCTGGAAGATCCCTTTAACAAAGGGGACCCCCAGATCCTGGACCCACTATGTGAATTGGTAATGGGGTACACTGTACCTCTACCATTTCACAAAGGAAGTGTAAATAGTTGTAAAAAAACACACACACCGTGGAAAAAAGTCCTTTATTAATAAAAAATCCAGCGGTGGTAATCCACTCGGTCCCGGCTCCCCGCTCCAACGTTGTCGGTATCCAGCGACGGGCGATCTCCTCTCCGGTCCAGCGATGAGAAGATTGTCCGTGTAAGAGAACTATTAGAGCTGTCCCCGAGAATTCGCGACAACGTGCCGGTGGTTGTGGGGGGTCTGTGGGCAGGGGGCTTATCGGAATCTGGAAGCCCCCTTTAACAAGGTGGCCTTGTGGCGACATTGACTGAGGGCATGCTGGGTCATTGACGTCACAAGGGGTGGTGTCACCGATATTCACTGGTTGTTAGGGACGCTGGCGGCCCTCACTCCTGAGTCAGGGCTCATAACGCTCCCGAGCACAGCAGCGTTAGTGTCCCCTGTCCCTCAAAACTGGGGTAATGCATTTGGGCAAGTTAGGTGAGTGCGAGGCCTTAGTTTGCCTAATTTAAAGAGCCGCCTCTGTTGCTGTGTATGCGATAAAGTTTTCTGAAAGGTCCACTTTAAAGGATTTTCTCTTTCTTCCTCCTAGTTTATCAAAGCCGTATGCTGACACCATCAAATAACTTTAATAATTATAATTTCCTACTACGATAATATCCGAAATCAGAGCGAATTGTTACACATCAGTTTTTAAACTGTTTACAGCAAAACCCCGATTTGAATCCAGGGAGAGGCAATGGTGATGAATATATTATGAGTATAATAATAGCTTTTGCTGACAGCATAGTTATTTAAATATTCATTTGACTGGAGATGTGATTAATGTTTAAGTTACTAATTTCAGAACTCTCTTCTCTTATTGGGTAGTTAACAGCTTTCCACCTTAGAATGTAGATTTATTTAATTTGCTGTAAATTATTAATGTGCCCTCCAATTTAAAGGCATGGAAAGGAAGGGCACTTACCAGTGTATCAAATATGTGAAAGTGCCCGCCAACCTCCCGTTTTACTATTCAACGCTCAAAACGGAAACATTCAAGTTAAAGCGTATCTCAACCCAACAAGAAGAGCGTAATTTATTGGAGATAAATAGTCCTTAACCACTAGAGTACCGGGCCATCGTCAAATGACGGCTCCACGGTGACTCTGAATATTCAACAGGACGTCATATGACGTCCTGTATTCCTGCGGCCACTGGGGATAGGGGGGGGGGCGCGTCCCCGAGATGCCGATGCGCGTGCCTGGCGGTCGCGATGTCCGCCAGGTACCCGCGATCGGTAACGACAGAGCAGGGACGTGGAGCTCTGTGTGTAAACACAGAGCTCCACGTCCTGTCAGGGGAGAGAGGAGATCGATCTGTGTCTCTTGTACATAGGGACATAGATCGGTCACCTCCCCCAGTCACCCCCCTCCCCCCACAGTTAGAACACAATACAGGTATACATATTAACCCCTCCCTCACCCCCTAGTGTTAACCCCTTGAATGCCAGTCACAATCTTCTAGATTGTAAGCTCTAACGAGCAGGGCCCTCTGATCCCTCCTGTATTGATTGTATTGTGACTGTACTGTCTTCCCTGATGTAAAGCGCTGCGCAAACTGTTGGCGCTATATAAATCCTGTATAATAATAATTTATACAGTAATTAGTGCATTTTTATCGCATTAATCGCTGTATAAATGTGAATGGCGCCAAAAACGTGTCAAAAGTGTCCGATGTGTTCGCCGCAATGTCACGGTGACAGTAAAAAAATCGCAAATCGCCGCCAATACTAGTAAAAAAATTTATAAAATAAAAATGCCATAAATCTATCAGCTATTTTGTAAACGCTATAACTTTTGCGCAAACCAATCAATATATGATCATTGCGATTTTTTTTTACCAAAAATATGTAGAAGAATACGTATCGGCCTAAACTGAGGGAAAAAAACGTTTTTTAAAAAAAAATTGTGATATTTATTAAATAAAAAAGTAAAAAATAGTGTTTTTTTTTTTAAATTGTCACTCTTCTTTTGTTTATAGCGCAAAAAATAAAAACCGCAGAGGTGATCAAATACCACCAAAAGAAATCTCTATTTGTGGGAACAAAATGATAAAAAAATTGTTTGGGTACAGTGTAGCACGACCGGGCAATTGTCATTCAAAGTGCGACAGTGCTGAAAGCTGAAAATTGGCTTGGGCAGGAAGGTGCGTAAGTGCCCGGTATGGAAGTGGTTAAAGCCGAGGACCCCCTTGCGGCTTCACTGCCGGGTTCCCTACTGCGCATGCGCCGGGCGCGGTCACTGGTCCCCGCCCTCTCCTGAGAACACTGGGGTAGATTCAGATAGATTAGCGGATCTTTAGATCCGCGTAATCTATCTGATTTACGATCCGCCAGGGCAAGTTTGAGAGGCTAGTGCTGTATTCAGAAAGCACTTACCTCAAAACTTGCGCCGGCGGATCGTAAATCCCCCGGCGGAATTCGAATTCCGCGGCTAGGGGGAGTGTAGTATTTAAATCAGGCGCGTCCCCTAATGGGCACTGATGAGAAGGCACTGATGGACACTGGTGGACAGCACTGATGGGCACTGATGGGGCTAAACTGATAAACGGGGCACTGATGATTAGTGACACAACAGTGATCACTGCTCCCGATTACAGGGAGATGTCCTGTTACTAGGCAGAACAGGGAGATGCCTTGTTTGTATGTCATTTCCCATTTTGCATTGGCTCCTGGGAGATCTTGATCAGCTTGGCATGGCACTGCTCCCGTAACATTTAACATTGGCATCTATGAAAAAGCTGCCCTGGGACAGACATGCAAAATGTCCCGGGCAATCCGGGCAATCCGGGACACGTGGTCACCCCTAAGGCCGGGTACACACGGACAAACATGTATGGTGAAAGCGGTCCGTCGGACCGTTTCCACCATACATGTCTGCCAGAGGGCTTCTGTACGATGGTTGTACACACCATCGTACAGAAGTCCGCGCGTAAACAATACGCGGGGCGTGTCCGCGGTGTCGCCGCGTCGATGACGCGGTGTCGCCGCGACAATGACGCGGCGACGTGGGCGGCCCGCCTTTAAAATGCTTCCACGCATGCGTCGAAGTCATTCGACGCATGCGAGGGACGGCGGGCGCCTGGACATGTACGGTAGGTCTGTACTGACGACCGTACATGTCCGAGCGGGCTGAATTCCAGCGGGCTGTTTTAAAACAAGTCCAGGAATATTTGTCCGCTGGGAAAAGGCCCGGCGGGCAAATGTTTGCTGGAATTCAGCCCGCTCGCGCCCACACACGAGCAAACATGTCTGCTGAAACTGGCCTGCGGGCCAGTTTCAGCAGACATGTTTGCTCGTGAGTATGGGGCCTTAGGCCCCGTACACACGACCGAACATGTCTGCTGAAACTGGTCCGCGGACCAGTTTCAGCAGACATGTTCAGTCGTGTGTACGGCCGATCGGACAGGATTCCAGTGTACATTTGCCCGCCAGACCGTTTTCGAGCGGACAAATGTTTCTAAACTTGCTTAGAAACATGCCCGCTGGAATCCTGTCCGTCGGACATGTTCGGTCGTCTGTACAGACTTACCGTACATGTCCGAGCGGCCGCCATCCCTCGCATGCGTCGAAATGACTTCGACGCATGCGTGGAAGCATTGAACTGGCAGGGCCGCGCACGTCGTTGCGTCATCGTACACGTCACCGCGCTGTCTGTCCGCGCGGATTGACTCTCATTTCTGTATGATGGTGTGTACAGCCATCATACAGAAATCTCCGGGCGGGCATGTCCGCTGAAAACGGTACGGCGGACCGTTTTCAGCGGACATGTTTGCCCGTGTGTACGAGGCATAACATGCAGACCACCTTGGATAGGCCGCTGTAAGTGATCTCCAATGCCACTGTTGTCAAAAAGGAGAAAGCCCCCGTGTGTCTCGAGAACATTTTCCTTCTACAGCAGATAATAAAAAGTACGGGGAATAAAAAGCAGATCAGTGAATATGGAAATTTTTTACGTCCAAATTGGCGGATTTTCTTGGTAGCTTTTCCTCTTTTTAAGCGAGATCTTAGAGGATCTTAGAGGTTCGGCCGCTCCTTTAAAACGCATTCCAGCGATCGAACAACGCGAAGCCAGAGAGATTAACCTTGTGATTGTCTCCCAAAATGACTATCGGGCCTCGGCGCTTCCCAGCCCGCTCAGACCGTATTAAGACGCAACAAATTGCAATAGGGATTCTGCGAAGACCGGACCCGAGATTAAAATTGACTGCTGCTTATAGAAGGAGCTATTTGCATATATTTACATTCCATGAAATCATGGCGCCCCGTCTGCAGATTATGGGATTAGAAAAGAATTGCGCATGAAACGATTCGTATTCAGTGTATTTTTTTTATTCTGAACGCTGAATGCCCAAGGTAATTACTAGGCTTCTTTTTTTTTTTTTCTAGTGATTTTCCCATTTCTCGATAAGATTTGGGAGGTAGCGCCGTACGCGCGTGCGGCGCGCAATTACGTTGATTGCATCACCGGATTATCGGAGGGCCATAAGCATCTTTCCGTCTCTGGAAAACCCATCTCGACAATGCGCAGTTGCCTCGCAGTAACAATTAGTAGGTAAAGCAATCAATGAAAATAACATATCAAACGGCAGAAAAAGAAGCTGACATAAAAGAAAATTAAAAAGGAAGAAAACGGCTTGGGGCGGAAGAAAATGGATGGAGCATTTCTTTACAGGGAATCATAAATAGTTATGTAGGGAGAATTCATAAGGTAATTGCAGATGTGCTGATAATTCAAATTATCAGTTGAGAATTTCTTCTTTTTTTTTTTTCCCAGGTGATTTCTAAATGTCCTAAAACCAAAGCGGCCCACCGCACTTTACAGGAAAAAATAAAACTGCTTCTTTGAATATTTGAATAGTTTATAGACCACTATGCTGAATCCAGGAACTTTCATGGAAATAAAGGAATGAATATATATATATATATATATACTGTACATTTATTTATTTTAAATGAATTATATAAATATATATTTCTTCAGTGTTATCACATGAAAATGTAGAAGAACATATTTACAAAAATATGAGGGGTGTACTCACTTTTGTGAGATACTGTGTAAAATAAATATAAAATAAATATAAATAAATATAATTAAAAATAAAATAAAACTGCTTTTTTGAATAGTTTATAGAGCACTATGCTGACTCTACAGGAACTTTCATGGTAAAAAAGGAATAAAATATATATATATTCAAATGGGGCGTGTACCATTTAAATTAGGCGCGTTCCCACGCCGAACGTACTGCGCATGCTCCGTTTTGAAATTTCCTGCCGTGCTTTGCGCGAAATGACGTCGCAACGACGTAATCTTTTGAACGGCGACGTGCGTTACATCCTTTCCTATTCGCGGACGACTTGCGCAAAAAAATAAATAAAATTAGACGCGGGAACGACGGCCATACTTTAACATGGCAAGTCTAAATATAAGCCATGAAATAGCAGCCGTATAATAACTATACGCCGGGAAAAGCCGACTAGCGACGACGTAAGAGAATGCGACGAACGCGCGTACCGCCGTTGATCGCCGTAAACAGCTAATTAGCATACCCGACGCGGAAAACGACGTGAACTCCACCCAGCGGGCGCCGAAGTATTACACCTACGATCCGAAGGCATACGAAGCCGTACGCCTGTCGGATCGAAGCCTAAAGCCGTCGTATCTTGGTTTGAGAATTCAAACTAAAGATACAACGCGGCAAATTTGAAAATACGCCGGAGTATCAGTAGATACGCCGGCGTACTTGTACTGTGAATCTGGCCCAGTGTCTCTACATAAAGATGTCCTAGGCTATAAGAAGATTGCCAAGACCCTGAAACTGAGCTCCAGCACGGTGGCCAAGACCATCCACCGGTATAACAGGACAGGTTCCCCTCAGAACAGGCCTCGCCATGGTCGACCATAGAAGTTGAGGTCACATGCTCAGCGTCATATCCAGAGGATGTCTTTGGGAAACAGACGTATGAGTGCTGCCAGCATTGCTGCAGAGGATGAAGGGGTGGGGGAGGGGTCAACCTGTCAGTGCTCAGACCATACGCCGCACACTGCATCAAATTGGTCTATATGGCTGTCGTCCCAGAAGAAAGCCTCTTCTAAAGATGATGCACAAGAACTGTACAATACGGTACAACACTACGACAAGCCGAGAAAATTAAGTTCATAGGGCCAGATTCACGAACAATTACGGCGGCGTAACGTATCCCCTTTACGTTACTCCGCTGCAAATTTTCGTCTTAAGTGCTTGATTCACAAAGCACTTGCGTGTAAACTTGCGGCGCGTAGCGTAAAGCCGTCCGGCGCAAGCCCGCCTAATTCAAATAGGGCGTGTACCATTTAAATTAGGCGCGTTCCCGCGCCGAACGTTCTGCGCATGCTCCGTCAGGAAATTTCCCGCCGTGCTTTGCGTGAAATTACGGCGCCCGACGTGTTTTTTGAACGGCGACGTGCGTTACGTCCTTTCGTATTCCTGGACGTCTTACGAAAAAAAATAAAACATTTGAAATTCGACGCGGGAACGACGGCCATACTTTAACATGGCTGGTCTAAATCTAAGCCACGAAATAGCAGGCTTAAGTTTGCGACGGGAAAAAACATCTAGCGACAACGTAAGAGATTGCGACGAACACGCGTACCTTCGTGGATCGCCGTAAACAGCTAATTTGCATACCCGACGCGGAAAACGACGCAAACTCCACCCAGCGGTCGCTGAAGTATTGCATCCTAAGATCCGAAGCCGTACGCCTGTCGGATCTTAGCCAAATGCCGTTGTATCTTTGTTTGTGAATTACAAATAAAGATACGACGCGGCAAATTTGAAAGTACGCCGGAGTATCAGCAGATACTCCAGCGTACTTTTTCTGTGAATCTGGCCCAATGTTTCCGAGCATGTGTCGGAATTTTGCGCGTTGGAAAGGCTCGGAAAAATTGAGAACCAGCTCTCAATTTTTTTGTTGTTGGAAATTCCTCCAGCAAAAGCCCAACGGAGCCTACACACGGTGGGAATTTCCGAACCCAAAAAGCTCACATCGGACTTTTGCCGTGTGTACGCGGCATAAGGTTTTATATAAACTGGAAGTGACGTGGTTGGAGTTTCTGATGGGGTTGGAGAAATTGACAGAACACCGCCTGCGACCTTCTGTACCCGGTCAGCTCACTTGAGCCACCACCCGGCATCTGGAACCCGCCAGCCTCCGAAAGAATGTCGCGACTGGACGTTCCGGAACGGCCTCCGCTTACGGCCTTTGATTTATAAAACCATAAATGTGATTTCCGGAAGATTAGTATGCCGTATCACATTACTCCAACATGCCATAAAACATTCTCGGTACACGCACGGCGAGCGGCGTCAGGGGACGCGGAGCAGGATATTTGAGAATCTTTGCGCGGCATGTCACCTTTTGTAGGAAGAATGGGAAATGAGGGAAGGGGTTTGACGGTTACACATGATGGAAACTGATTTGAATCTGTCATCGGCGCCCGGTGACGGACTCAAATGCCATGAAAGAATTCTCAGAATCAATGAAAGTTCTCCTTTATCAGATTTACGGAAAAAAAAAAGAAAGAAAAAAAAAAAATTCAGATCCCGTGTTATATTCAGCCGCATAAAATTCCGCTCTCCCCCTCCCGGCTGAATGTCACGCGGCATCGGCGTTCCGTTTAGAGGCGGCCGGCCGGCGATGTGAAAGATTAGATAGGAGATGTCACTCATGTCAAAGCAAATGACAGTTCTTTAGGCCATCGATATGCTATTGTTGGAATTTATTGAGTCGATTTATCTTCACTTCAAGAGATTTATGTGCGCGCACGCGGGTTGCCCATACATTCCCTCAATTAATTCACGGCGCGGCCTTTCCCGCCGAGCCTCGGAAGGTCAGGATGGATCATATTAGAGGAGGATGTCAATACGACCGAGAACGCCGGACAAACCACATCTCGGCTTCTATATATTCCCAGCTCTGCGCTTCGCCTTACGGACCGCAACAAGAAAAAAAATCCGATGTGAGCTTTTGGTCGGAAATTCCGACCGTGTGTAGACTCCGTCGGACTTTTGCTGTCAGAATTTCAAATTAGACATGTGCATTCGTTTTCGTCCGAATTTTTAACAAACGATAACGAAAGCACAGGTAAAGAAAACCGAAAGATCTATTGTTTTCGTTGCGGTCGAATGTGCCTAACCTTAACTCTATTAGTCCAATATTATTCTACATAAAGAGAAAAGATTTGACATAGAGAGAAAAGATTTGACATAGAGAGAAAAGATTCGACATAGAGAGAAAAGATTCGACATAGAGAAACATGAAGATTCGACATAGAGAGAAAAGATTCGACATAGATAGACATGAAGATTCGACATAGAGAGAAAAGATTCGATATAGAGAGAAAAGATTCGACATAGAGAAACATGAAGATTCGACATAGAGAGAAAAGATTCGACATAGATAGACATGAAGATTCGACATAGAGAGAAAAGATTCGATATAGAGAGAAAAGATTCAACATAGAGAGAAAAGATTCAACATAGAGAGAAAAGATTCGACATAGAGAGAAAAGATTCGACATAGAGAGAAAAGATTCGACATAGAGAGAAAAGATTTGACATAGAGAGAAAAGATTCGACATAGAGAGACATGAAGAGTCAAAATATTTGAATTTTTTTTAAAGATTTTGTCAATTTTTTTTTTCTTCTTCTTCTTCTTCTTCTTAGAACATTCGACAGAAACCACAAGCCCTCAATGACCGATTCAACCTTAACCACTTCCATACAGGGCACTTACGCACCTTCCCGCCCAAGCCAATTTTCAGCTTTCAGCACTGTCGCACTTTGAATGGCAATTGCGCGGTCGTGCTACACTGTACCCAAACAAAATTGGCGTCCTTTTTTCCCCACAAATAGAGCTTTCTTTTGGTGGTATTTGATCACCTCTGCGATTTTTTTTTTGTGCGCAACAACTAAAAAAAGACTGACAATTTTGAATTTTTTTTTTATTTTTTTTATTTCTGTTAATTTTTTTGTAAATAAGTAAGTTTCTCTTTCAATTACGGGCACTGATATGGCGGCACTGATGGGCACCGATGAGATAGTACTGATTGACATCGATGAGGTGGCACTGATGGGCACCGATTGGCACTGATGGGCACTCATAGGTGGCACTGATGGGCATTCATGGGCGGCACTGATTGGCACTCATAGGCGGCACTGGGCACTCATAGGTGGCACAGATGGGCACTCATAGGCGGCACTTATGGGTGGCACTGATGGGTACTTATGGGTGGCACGGATGGGCACTGATAGGTGGGCACTGGGCATGGATGGACACTGTGGGGTGGCACTGATGGACACTGTGGGGTGGCACTGATGGACACTGTGGGGTGGCACTGATGGACACTGTGGGGTGGCACTGATGGACACTGTGGGGTGGCACTGATGGACACTGTGGGGTGGCACTGATGTATCCATGTTGCCAGTCAGTGCCCATTTGTGGGCACTGATTGACATCTTTTTTTTTTTACTGACTTTTTTTTAATTGCCGATCGGCTCTCCTCTACTCACGTCTGTCAGACGCGAGTGAGGAAGAGCCATCAACGGCTCTTCCTGTTTATATCGTGATCAGCTGTGATTGGACACGGCTGATCACGTGGTAAAGAGCCTCCGCCGGAGATCGGAGATGCAGGGTGTCAGACTGACCCCCACGGGCGCGCACGGCATGAAATCCTGCAGGACATCAATAGACGTCCAGACAGGATTTCAAAACCACTTCCCGGGCGTCAATCTCCTATTAACCGGGCGGGAAGTGGTTAATTTGGATTTTCGGACGAATGCATTTTTTTTTACGAAACACAAAATAAATAAAAAACGAATTTCAGGTGTAACTAAATAAATGTATTTTTCGGACAAAAACGAAATTACGAAACTAGATATTTCAGTGTGCACATGTCTAATTTCAAACAACAAAAGATTGAGAGCTGTTCTCAAATTTTCCGACGAAAAAAAAGAAATTCCAATCGTCTGTAGCAATTTCCGACTTGCAAAATTCCGACGCGTGCTCGAAAAACAATGCGACACATGCTCGGAAGCATTGAACTTAATTTCTCTGGCTCGTTGTAGTGTTGTACGTCACCGCGTGTTCTTGACGGTCGGAAGTTCAGAGAACCTTTTGTGTGACTGTGTGTGTGCAAGACACGCTTGAGCGGAATTCCATCGGATAAACCATCCAAGGTTTGAAAATCCGATCGTGTGTACGGGGCATTACGAAGTTTTGAGTACAGTCTGGTGAAGCTCCAACTTTTTATCATTTTATTGGGTCTGGCTGAGGACAGAACATGTGCGCTTTCCTTTGAAATGTTTCTTACGTAATGTTCCCCCCGCTCTCGTTTCTTCCCGAAAAACGCCTAAAACCTCCCTCCCCGCGCACGATCGGTGGGAACACGTGTTGCACAGTTGGCTTTGTAACAGACTATTAACTTTTCTCAAAGAGCTAATTAATATCGGTGGCAAATGATATCAGGGCGTCTTTCTGAATGACAGACAGTTGGGCAGATTCAGGTAGGACTTGCCCCTTTATTACGGAGGCGCAGCGCACCTTTTTCCCGCTGTGCCTCCGTAAATTTCTTGCGCTACGGGTGATTCACGGAGCAGCAGCTCCATAAATTGCGTGTGCGCTTCTCCAAAATGCCCGGCGTAAGGGCGCCTAATGTAAATGATCCGTAGGGGGCGGGAATCATTTAAATTAGGCGCGTTCCCGCGCCGAGCGTAGAGCGCATGCTCCGTCGGGAAACTTTCCCTGACGTGCATTGCGGTAAATGACGTTGCAAGGACGTAATTTGCTTCAAAGTGAACGTGAATGGCGTCCAGCGCCATTCACGATTTACTTACGCAAACTACGTAAAAAATGTAAATTTCGCGACGCGGGAACGACGGGTATCCTTAGCATTGGCTGCGCCTGCTAATAGCAGGAGCAGCCTTACGCTAAACACGCCGTACGCAAACGACGTAAACTGCATACGCAGGGCGCGCGTACCGTAGTGAATCGGCGTTAGTATGCAATTTGCATACTCTACGCTGACCACTACGGGAGCGCCACCTAGCGGCCTGCGTAAGAATGCAGCCTAAGATATGAGGGCATAAGAGCCTTATGCCACGCATATCTTAGGCTGCAGTCGGCGTAACGAGCTCTCTGAATCAGGAGAAGTCGTTACGCCGGCGCAAGTAAGCAATTGCGCTGCGTAACTATGGTTACGCAGACGCAATTGCTCTCTGAATCTACCCCAATATTTTACTTGTATAAACATTCATGGCTGAGATGTCGCGTGTCATTGTCAACGGCAAGGCACCGGCGAGGAATTAAATCCTTTAATCGAGACGGCGGAGGAATTCCAGGTGTTGTCTGTGGACCAGCTTTCTCCTGAAATGCCAAGCAGGATACCGACACGTCAACACACATGTGGGAAACACCGGCGAGGAGCCCAACGGGCTTCACAGAGAGACATCAATCGGCTTCTCCAACCGGCGAGACGTGGACAACTTCAAAGGGATTCCCATCCAATGTGATTCCTATTACATGTTTGAAAATTGCCAACGAAACATCAGGTATTGCTGTAAGAAGCAAAGAGCTGTAATATTGTGCGAAAAAAACAAACAAACACTGGCCTGGATTCAAGAAGCAATTGCGCCTGTGTAACCATAGGTTACACAGCGCAATTGCTTACTTGCCCCGGCGTAACGAATGCTCCTGATTCAGGAACCTCGTTACGCCGACTGCAGCCTAAGATATGCGCGGCATAAGGCTCTTATGCCCGCATATCTTAGGCTGCATTCTTGCGATGGCCGCTAGGTGGCGTTCCCGTTGTGCTCAGCGTATAGTATGCAAATTGCATTCCAACACCGATTCACAACGTTGCGCGAGCCCTGCGTACGCAATTTACGTTGTTTCCGTACGGCGGTTTTTGCGTAAGGCTGCCCCTGCTATTAGCAGGGGCAGCCAATGTTACGTATACCCGTCGTTCCCGCGTCGCGAAATTTGAAATTTACGTACTTTGCGTAAGTGATTCGTGAATGGCGCTGGACGCCATTCACGTTCACTTTGAAGCAAATGATGTCCTTGCGACGTCATTTGCCGCAATGCACGTCGGGAAAGTTTCCCGACGGAGCATGCGCTCTACGATCGGCGCAGGAACGCGCCTAATTTAAATGATTCCCGCCCCCTACGGGATTATTTAAATTGCGCGCGCTTACGCCGGGCATTTTGCCGGCGCGCCCTCACAATTTACGGAGCTTCTGCTCCGTGAATCGAGGGCAGCGCAAAAAAATTGCGGGGGCGCAGGGCAAAAACGTTGCCCTGCGCCTCCGTAAAAAAAGCGCAATTGTTACTGAATCCGGGCCACTGATGCCTAGTACACACGATCGGTTTTCCAGACGGTCAAAAGACCGCCGGGAAAACCGAGAACCGGCTTGGTCCCTTTTCCCCTGTACACACCGCCGGTTTTCCCCGATAGGAAAACTGCCAGGAGAACTTTGGTCGAGAAAACCGGCCGTGTGGATGCTCCCTTGCAGTGTTCCCCATAGGAAAACTGCGGGGGAAAAAAAAACGCCGCGATGCGCAGCGAGAAAAAAGAGAATATGTTCTTATTTTTTAACTACTTGCCGACCAGCCGCCGGCGGCAGGTCGGCTCGGCTGCGCGAGATCACGTAGATATACGTCATCTCGCAGCTTAGCCAATAGGGGAGCGCGTGCTCCCCCCCGCTCGCCCCTGATCCCGACGCGGGTGCCCGGCGGGCGCGATCACCGCCAGGCACTAGCGATCGCTCGTTACAGAGCGAGAACCGGGAGCTGTGTGTGTAAACACACAGCTCCCGGTCCTGTCAGGGAGAGAAATTAATGATCGTCTGTTCATACAATGTATGAACAGCAATCAGTAATTTCCCCTAGTGAGGCCACTCCCCTTCAGTTAGAACACACCCAGGGAACATAATTAACCCCTTCCTCGCCCCCTAGTGTTAACCCGTTCCCTGCCAGTGGCATTTTTATAGTAATCAATGCATTTTTATAGCACTGATCGCTATAAAAATTCCAATGGTCCCAAAAATGTGTCAAAAGTGTCCGCCATAATTTCGCAGTACTGAAAAAAAATAATTGCTGATCGCCGCCATTACTAGTAAAAAAAAATATATTAATAAAAATGCCATAAAACTATCCCCTATTTTGTAAACGGTATAACTTGTGCGCAAACCAATCAATAAACGCTTATTGCGATTTTTTTTTTATGAAAAATATGTAGAAGAATACGTATCGGCCTAAACTGAGGAAAAAAAATGTTTTTTTATATATTTTTGGGGGATATTTATTACAGCAAAAAGTAAAACATATTAATTTTTTTCAAAATTGTCGCTCTATTTTTGTTTATAGCGCAAAAACTAAAAACCACAGAGGTGATCAAATACCACCAAACAAAATCTCTATTTGTGGGGAAAAAAGGACGCCAAGTTTTGTTTGGGAGCCACGTCGCACGACCACGCAATTGTCAGTTAAAGCGACGCAGTGCCGAATCGCAAAAAGTGGCCAGCAATATGGTCCGGGGGTGAAGTGGTTAAACCGCAGTTCAGTGGCGGCTGGTGCTCAAACTTTTTGGGGTGCGCAAACAAACGGAAAAAAAACATAAATTGCAGCCTCACTGTGCCCATTAATTGCCGCCACTGTGCCCATCAAACGCAGCCACTGTGCCATGCCATCAAACGCAGCTACTGTGCCCATCAATTGTCGCCACTGTGCCCATCAATTGCCACCACTGTGCCCATCAAACGCAGCCAGTGTGCCATAAAATTGTCGCCACTGTGCCATGCCATCAAACGCAGCCACTGTGCCATGCCATCAAACTCAGCCACTGTGCCATCAAATGTCACCACTGTGCCCATCAATTGTCGCCACTGTGCCATGCCACTGTGCCCATCAATTGTCACCACTGTGCCATGCCAAATGCAGCCACTGTGCCATGCCATTGTCGCCACTATGCCCATCAATTGTCTCCACTGTGCCATGCCAAACGCAGCCACTGTGCCATGCTATTGTCGCCACTGTGCCGATCATTTGTCATCACTGTGCCATGCCATTATCACCACTGTGCCATGCCAAATGCAGCCACTGTTCCATGCCATTGTCGCCACTGTTCCCATCAATTGCCGCCACTGTGCCATAAAATTGTCGCCACTGTGCCATGCCATCAAACGCAGCCACTGTGCCATGCCATCAAACGCAGCCACTGTGCCATCAAATGTCACCACTGTGCCCATCAATTGTCGCCACTGTGCCATGCCATCAATTGTCGCCAATGTGCCATGCCATGCCAAACGCAGCCACTGTGCCATGCCATTGTCGCCACTATGCCCATCAATTGTCGCCACTGTGCCATGCCAAACGCAGCCACTGTGCCATGTCATTGTCACCACTGTGCCGATAATTTGTCGTCACTGTGCCATGCCATTGTCGCCACTGTTCCCATCAATTGCCGCCAGTTTTCCCCGTAAAATGCGGCCAGATTGCCCCAAAATACTGCCAGATTGAACCCTCCCCGCTCGGGAATTACCTTTCTTGGTCAGCCATCCTCCTCCACGATCCCTCGATGTCTTCTCCCGCCCTCGATGTTGCTTCAACCACTCAGGTTACCGGTAACCAGATCCAGTGAACCTGATTGGCTGAGATGCGTGTCAATGTTAACCAGGGAACGCACACCCCGTGCGTCTCCTGGTTAACTATTTGGAAGCCGATAGACACTTCCAAAGCAAACCACCTGCCATTATTCAGATGGCCGGCGCTCACCAGGGGGTCGGCCATCTGAATAATGAGCCGCAGAGGCGCTGGAGACAATACATAGATTCAGGCAATGCATGAATCTATGTATTGTTTTCAGTGGCGGTGCAGGAGAGAGAGGGGGCAGCGCTTCTGCGCCCTCTATAGACGCACCGCCACTGTTCTGGACAGAGGAAGCATTGACGGCGGACATAGTCCTGTTGAGGACGAGGGTTTCGTCACAAGCAGTCTCTCCACCCGAGGTGAAAACCAAAGTCTTTCTATTACTCTTAATTTGCCAATCCCGGCAATGCTGGTAACATGGGACCAGATTCACGTAGCCCGGGCACAACGTAACTTAAACGATTTAAGTTACACCGCCGCAAATTTCCCAAGTTAGTGCCCGATCCACAAAGCACTTACCTGGAAATTTGCGGCGGTGTATCCTAAATCCGTCCGGCGCAAGGCGGGTCCAATCGAATGGGGCGAGTCTCATTTAAATTAGGCGCGCTCCTGCGCCGGACGTACTGCGCATGCTCCGTCGGGTAAATTACCCGACGTGCATTGCGCTAACTGACGTCGCACCGACGTCATTTGCTTAGACGTTAACGTAAATGGCGTCCAGCGCCATTCATGGACGTCTTACGCAAACGACGTTGATGTTTAAATTTCGAAGCGGGAACAACGGCCATACTTAACATGGCTTAAGACAACTAGGGCTCAGCCCTAGTTTTACGCGGCGTAACTCGACGGAAACGACGTAGAGTTAGATCGACGGGCCGTTCGGGGATCGCCGTAAGTCTTCATTTGCATATTCTACGCCGGCCGCAGTGGCCTCGCCACCTAGAATTGCATCCTTAAGATCCGACAGTGTAAAACAATTACACCTGTCGGATCTTATGGATATCTATGCGTAACTGATTCTATGAATCAGTCGCATAGATAGAAACAGAGATACGACGGCGTATCAGGAGAAACGCCGTCGTATCCCTTTTGTGAATCTGGCCCATTGCTCCTTCCTTGGTAATATTTGAGTTTACGTTCACATTAAGGTTTAGATTGCAATAGTTAATTTTTTTTAATGCTTGCATAAATAACCCAAAAAAAAACATTTCTGACTCACTCAGCTCATAAAAGATAAGCATAAAGCTGCAGCTAACATCATGACACTGAACTTTTTCTTTTTTTGCCGATATCACTGTCACCGCGTTAGCTGCGATATATCTCATCTGTGATGGGCATACTAAACAAACAGGCCAGGGAAAGCTTTTCTAGCCGTGCCAGGAGCAGCCGGATGAATATTGTATTATCTGCTTGGCTCATGAATTAAGGAATGATAAGAAAACTCAAAACATATGTTCATTTGTGACCACAGCAATAGCTAAGGAAGCAGCGATTTATTGCCAGATATTCGGGAAAGATAGACGGTGCTTGAAATATTAAAATCTATATGTAAATTATTTAAATGGCACAATTAAAAATAGGCTCAAAAAATAGATAAAGGCAAAAAAAAATAAAAAAATAGAGGATTGAAAAATGTGAGCTTATCTAAGCACCAACTGTGGGGAAAAAAAGAAACTTGAAAGATGAAAATTGAATAAAACTAAAAAAAATAGGACAAAGAAGATCAAAGTACAAAACTGTTTCCGACTTAGCCCCCATTCACATCTAGGCGTTTTTACGCCTGTAGTGCGACGCCACTGCCGCCAGAGGGATGAAAACACATGTCCCTCTATGGAGATGGTTCACATCTCCACGCTGAACGGCGGACGCCTGCCGGCTGAAAAAAGGTCCCGGACCTTTTTTTCAGGCGGCTTTCGGTGTTCGGCTAGGAGATGGGAACCATCTCCATAGAGGGGGTCAATCTGGGGCACATCTAGGCGGACAATACCGGCATTTGTCGCCGCAAATCGCGGTACAAAACGCCGCTATTTGTACCGCGATTTGTCTGCCTAGGTGTGAATGGAGCCTTAAACTCGGGTTACCACTTGCAGAATAGCACAGGCTATACCCAGGTGCTGCCTAATCAATAACTTGAGTACCGTATATACTTGAGTATAAGCCGACCCTCACTGTGCCCATGTCTCACTGTGTCCATGCCTCACTGTGCCTCACTGTGTCCATGCCTCACTGTGTCCATGCCTCACTGTGCCCATGCCTCACTGTGCCCATGTCTCACTGTGCCCATGTCTCACTGTGCCCATGTCTCACTGTGTCCATGCTTCACTGTGCCCATGTCTCACTGTGTCCATGCTTCACTGTGCCCATGTCTCACTGTGTCCATGCCTCACTATGCCCATGCCTCACTGTGTCCATGCCTCACTGTGCCCATGCCTCACTGTGTCCATGCCTCACTGTGTCCATGCCTCACTGTGCCCATGCCTCACTATGCCCATGCCTCACTGTGTCCATGGCTAGACTGATGTTTAACATGGGAGTCTATGGAAGGGGTGCCTGGATTTGAAAAATCGGTGCTCCCCAGCTGTAGGTCCCCCAGACAACAAACTTTGCACACTTGTAGAGGAGAAATGGGGCTCCATGTGTGCGAAGTTCCGGGTCCAGGGTACCTACGAACGACCGGTACCGGGTCTCCAAAATCACAGGAGAAATTACGTTTAACATGGGTGTCTATGGAAGGGGTGCCCGGCTTTGAAAAATCGGTGCTCCCCGGCCGTAGGTCCCCCAGACAACAAACTTTGCACACTTGTAGATGAAGAGTGGGGCTACATGTGTGTAATAAAAATGCCATAAAACTATCCACTATTTTGTAAACGCTATAACTTTGTCAATAATCAATAAACGCTTATTGCAATTTTTATTTTTTACCAAAAATATGTACAGTAGAAGAATACGTATCGGACTAAACTGAAGAAATGTTTTTATTTATATATTTTTGGGGGATATTTATTATAGCCAAAAGTAAAAAAATTAGATTTTCTTTCAAAATTGTCGCTCTATTTTTGTTTATAGCGCAAAAACTAAAAAACGCAGAGGTGATTACATACCATTAAAAAGAAAGCTCTATTTGTGGGAAAAAAGGACGCCAATTTTGTTTGGGAGCCACGTCGCACGACCGCGCAATTGTCAGTTAAAGCGACGCAGTCCCGAATCGCAAAAAGTGGCCCGGTCTTTGACCACCCAAATGGGCTGAAGTGGTTAAGGGGGTAAATCCTCCCTGGTTAACTACTTAACCCCCGGACTATATTGCTGCCCAAAGACCAGAGCACTTTTTGCGATTCGGCACTGCGTCGCTTTAACTGACAATTGCGCGGTCGTGCGACGTGGCTCCCAAACAAAATTGGCGTCCTTTTTTCCCCCACAAATAGAGTTTTCTTTTGGTGGTATTTGATCACCTCTGCGGTTTTTAGTTTTTGCGCTATAAACAAAAATAGAGCAACAATTTTGAAAAAAAAATATATTTTTTACTTTTTGCCATAATAAATATCCCCCAAAAATATATATATATAAAAAAAAAAATTTCTTCAGTTTAGGCCGATACGTATTCTTCTACCTATTTTTCGTAAAAAAAAATAGCAATAAGCGTTTATTGATTGGTTTGCGCAAAAGTTATAGCGTTTACAAAATAGGGGGTATTTTTTTGGCATTTTTATTAAAAATTTTTTTTTTTGCTAGTTTTGGCGGCAATCAGCGGTTTTTTTTTTTCGGTACTGCGACATTATGGCGGACACTTCGGACACTTTTGACACATTTTTGGGACCATTGGCATTTTTATAGTGATCAGTGCTATAAAAATGCATTGATTAACAAAAAAAAGGAAAGCAGGGAAGGGGTTAACACTAGGAGGCGGGGAAGGGGTTAAGTATGTTCCCTGGGTGTGTTCTAACTGTAGGGGGGGTGGCCTCACTAGGGGAAATGACTGATCGCTGTTCATACATTGTATGAACAGAAGATCAGCATTTCTCCCCCTGACAGGACCGGGAGCTGTGTGTTTACACACACAGCTCCCGGTCCCCGCTCTGTAACGAGCGATCGCGGGTGCCCAGCGGCGATCGTGCCCGCCAGGCACGGGAGTTGGGGGCGAGCGGGGGGCACGCACGCGCGCCTCCGGCGGCCCATGCGCGCCCCTAGTGGCCTGCAGGAGAGCCAACGTTATATTACGTGCTCTCGCGCAGGGGAGCCGACTTGCCGACGAAAAACGACGGTGGGCGGTCGGCAAGCGGTTAAAGTGTATGTCTTGGCAAAAAAAACTATATATTTTTTTAAATATTCATATTTATAACAGTCATTTCAAAGCCTTTGGCCTTGATTTGAATATCATGCTTTTGAAGAAACTGTAGCTAACAGTTTAAAAGGAAAATTAAATGAAATAAAACACGTTGGTTGATGACCCTATAAGAAGGAGTTGCACCAACTGCAAAAAACAAAACAAAAAGAAGAAAGAAAGTCAAGTAATAAACAAACATTTTTATTTAATTTAGCTGTGAAGCTCCAGGAAAAAAATTCCTCGGTGACACCGGTCAGCCTGCATTGTCACCGCAGACTGTTTATGACCAAAATAATTTCTAACAACAACGCAACATTCAGATGTTTTAATTAACCTTCACAGCTCAGCTTTGTTAAAAAAAAAAAAAGATAATAAATACGCGGCGGCGTCTGCCATTTTCAGTCCGTTCAGTGTAAGGTGTTTTTATAAAGACGAAAATGCATTCTTTCCCTGCCTGGTAAATATTGCTCACCGCGCATTTTCTTAACTAGAACATCAATAAGTTCCCCAATGAAAGAGAAATTAACAAGATGCATGGGCTTGTTCAAAGGTCGCACAAAAAAAAAAAAATGGTTGCATGCTGCGGTAATGTTGCTTTAGTCGAAAACCAAAAAAAAATTAAAGGGTAACTACACGTTCATAAAATACATAAATAAATAATGATAATAATAAAACAAAAAAGATAAATAATAATAATAATAATAATAACATACAGTGGGGGGAAATAAGGATTTGATCCTCTGCAGATTTTGTAAGTTTGCCCACTCACAAAGAAATGAAGGGTCTATCATTTTTTTTATCATAGGTGTATTTTAACCACTTCAGCCCCAGAAGAATTGGCTGCCCAATGACCGGGACATTTTTTGCGTTTCGGCACTGCGTCGCTTTAAAGCGGAGTTCCACCCAAAAATGGAGCTTCGTAGCACTTGCGCGGCGTATCAATAGATACGTCGGCGTAAAGGCTATCTGAATCCGGGCCTGTATCACAAAAAACGGCCTTGCTATTGGGGGGGGGGGGTAAATCTTCCGGAGGTCAGGGGGCTATTAAAACTAGTATTAATGGGTGGTAGGAACATATCCATCTACATCATTGCTCCAAACCCACACCCCTTAGTAAGCACAGACCATCCCTAAATCACGGACTATCCCCCAATGTGCAAGGACCACATCCCGAAATATTCGAGTCCCCTTGGGTGGCTAATAAGACGGGGTCCCAGGGAGTTTTGTATCGCCTGCTGACAGTCCTAACGACTTCATGAAAGTTGTCAAGTCATCTCTGATATGAAGAAAAGCCAAGATATTAAGTCAGTACTTCAGCAACCTGTAATGAATTCACCTAATCAAATTTACGTCAAGTCCAGTTTAGAAAAGAACGCGACTGATAATTAACTCCTCCTTCAACGCCGGAACCCCTCTGGGAATCTTTGCCTTATGGAAATTGATATCTTTTATTTGGCTTCTCAGCGTAGTTAGCACTCAGCCGTCAGCGGTGACACGGCGGAGCGCTAGTGATATTGACAACACCCTCCACCAGCGTACTTCATTTCTTAAACAAATCTGACATCTTCAGTAAATTATCTGTTTTCAAGCAGAAGCTCTCGCCATCAATAAGTAACCTCTATAACCCAACGTTACAAAGCAAATCAGCTCATTAGGTGACTTCCCAAGTTTGAAGCCTCCTAGAATGGAGTTTTAAAATGTATTCTCTTAAAGGTCCACTATAGCCTTAAAGTGATTGGAAGGTCTTGGTGTTTTTTTTTTTCTTCTCTTAACTACTTAAGGACCAGACCTATTTTTCAGACTTGGGGCCGGATTCAGAAACAAGATACGACGGCGTATCTCCTGATACGCCGTCGTATCTCTGAGTCCGGTCGGTCGTATCTATGCTCCTGATTCAGAGAATCAGTTACGCATAGATATCCCTAAGATCCGACTGGTGTAAGTGTCTTACACCGTCGTATCTTGGGCTGGCCGCTAGGTGGCGCTTCCGTATAGTTACGCGAGGAATATGCAAATTAGGTATTTACGCCGATTCAGAAACGAACCGCCCAGCGCTTTTTTTTTACGTCGTTTGCGTTAGGCTTTTTCCGGTGTAAAGTTACCCCTGCTATATGAGTGGTATGTGTGGCGTATCCTATGTCAAGTATGGCCGTCGTTCCCGTGTCGAATTTTGAAATTTTTACGTCTTTTGCGTAAGTCGTTCGCGAATAGGGCTTTGCGTAAGTTACCTTCACGTCGAAACCAATGAGGCTTTGCGGCGTAATTTCGAGCATGCACACTGGGAATGCGCCGTTCACAAAA
This sequence comes from Rana temporaria, assembly GCF_905171775.1. NCBI lineage: Eukaryota > Metazoa > Chordata > Amphibia > Anura > Ranidae > Rana > Rana temporaria. Next base: position 176,716,772 of record NC_053497.1, on the reverse strand, counting down.
AACGTAAAATACGCGGGGTAATGTTAAATTTAAATAAAACACGCCCACAACATCCCCATTTGAATTAGGCGGGCTTACGCTGGCCCACATACGTTACGCCACCGTAACTTAGGGCGCAAGTTCTTTCTGAATACGGAACTTGCGCCCAAAGTTACAGCGGCGTAACGTATCTAAGATACGTTACGCCGGGCGGACAGATAGATCACTCTATCTGAATCCGGCCCACGGTGTTTAACCACTTTACTACCGGCCGCCTTCAATTGACGGCGGCACGATAGCTTTGTTGTTCTGAGAGGACGTCATATGACGTCCTCGTCTTGCAGAGCCACTAGGGTAGGTTGACCAGACATCCCCGGTTTCAGGGGACAGTCCCCAGATTGAGGACACTGTCCCCAGACAAATTCTGTCCCCAGTTTTGTCCCCAGATTGGATTTGAACAGAGGCTGGGGCAATTTCAAAGACAGTCAGTGCAGAATTAAAAAAAAAAATCGGAATTACAAACCCCCGCTCTGCCGCGCCTAGTAGCTTAGGGGATGTATTTTTTTCCATTATCTGTGCCCCTTTCTGATGATCATGTGCTGGTCAGAATGGAGTGAATATTTCTTCAGTTTCGGGTGCATGCCCATTCATGTCCACTCATATGTTCTTCTGCCTTGGCTCACGTCTCGGCCAGCCGCCTGCCAGTTTATCTCCTTGCCTTACCTGGCTGAGTGATCTTCCTCCGCTCCCCACCCAGTAGTAGCTGGGGCCTGGAGAGTGAGACTTGACAGGCTGTGAGGGGGGCGGTGGCGGGCAGAGAGTCCCTGATTGCCTCCATTACTAATCAAAAAAAAATATGTCCCCTGATTTAATTTAAAAAATCTGGTCACCTTACACTAGGGGGCGCGCACTCGCCGCGTTACTGGGAACCCGATGCGCGTGCCCAGTAACTGAGCAGGACCGTGGATCAGGGCCGTCTTAATAGCATCATGGGCCCCTGGGCAAAGTAATACTCTGGGGCCCCTACAATGATGACAGTGCAGGTAAACAGACATCAAGTAGGTAGGAGGCAGACTGCCTCCTCTGTGTATCCATCACTCTCAACCCTCAAAAATGATATATATGGCAAGTGCTATGGGCGCCATATGAAGGGGGCACTGATGAGTGGCTGGGCAGCAAGGCACTTACCAGGGTCTGAGGGTCTCTTCTTCCCTCCTCCCGAGCATAGGCAGGATCTCCTTTTCAGCACCTTTGCAAATGGACAATGGCAGCGCTATCCCTGCTGTGTTCAGCCACAGCCCTCCCCTGTTCCCCCATTCCATCTGGTCTGATTGGCAGCGCACAAAGAATAAGGAGCAATGCTTCACTTCCCGATTCCCTCACCGATTCCCTGATTGCTCGGCCTCTGCTGACGACATCGCGGGCGAGCTGGACAGGTAAGTGTCCATTTTTTAACAGTCAGCAGCTGCAGTACTTGTAGCTGCTGGCTTTTAAAAAAATAAATTTGGGTGGACCTCCGCTTTAAGGGATTAGTTAATTAGCTCATTTTAATTTATGTTTCAGGTTACAGGTGTATTATTAGAGTAATATGAGCAGGAACCTCCTCTTTAACTGTATATAAGACTTGTATTCTTGTTCTAATAAACATCCATGTTCAGCAACCAAACGAATATCGTTTTGTTTTGTGCTTGTTAGTGGTTGGAATATCTGATATCTAGATTCAGTCTGGGAGGATCCCTGTGCCCTGCAATCCCGGCGCCCTGCGATCCCCGTGCCCTGCGGCCGCCTTGCCCTGTGATCCCTGTGGCCCCTTGCCCTGTGCCCCCTTGCCCTGTTATCCCCGTGCTCTGCAGCCCCCCTTACTCTGCAATCCCTGTGCCCTGCGATCCCTGTGCCATGCGACCCCCTTGCCCTGTGATCCCTGTGGCTCCCTTGCCCTGTTATCCCCGTGCCCTGGGATCCCCGTGTTGGAGTTGTACACTTTAAAAATCACAAAAAAGGAAGCTGCTTCTAAAATGTGTCGGCATTCTAAGACCTGAGAGCGCAATTCACTTGCCGGAGTCATATTGTGCTTGACGTAGATTCTGTCCAGCATTTTTTACATTACATTTTCGAGTTCTGGAGGTGGTAGATTAAACTACACAGGGAAATTTAGCAGGAAAGAAATATGTGTGTCAAACATTGAGAAAAACCCGCGGTCACAGGATCGGAGGACATTACAGAGGAAAGAATAAATGGTATAATGCCAGCGCCTGCAAAGCAAACTGAAGTAAACAAAAAAAGACTTGAGAAAGAAATGTAATATGGTCCTGAATTATAGCAAAAAAAATAGCATAAAAAAGTTTATTTTTTTTTAATTTTTTTTTGTGTTTTTATTTTTTTGCCCTTCTTTAAGGATAACTATGAAGCTCCTGAATGTGCATAAAATCAACAAATGACGGAACCCCATGCTGAGCATACTCAGTATTTCAGAGGCAATTTATCAGCATGAGTTCGGACAATTGGCCGGCCAACAAGAAAATAAGCAATTAAGGCAAAGTAAAGTTCAAAAGGGCCAAAAAAATGAAAAACCTTTAATAAGCAATCCTGCACAGTTGTAAGGTTGCATAATGGTGTTCATGCTTTGACCCAGACATCACATGTTCTCCTAGAAAGTGTCTTTACATACTGTCAATAAGAAACTTTTATAACCTTTAAAAGCAATCCCTACATGAAATGTATTCTTAGGACAAATTCCCTGATGGTGACAACAGTGGACCATGCCGGCCTAATGCACTTTGCAATGGCCAGGGCCATCTTATCCAGTGGGCACAGCCCAGGGGCTCCAGGTGCCCATGGGGCCCCATGAGGACAGGCAGGGCTGATCCTAGGCGGGTGCACCATGCCCCGACGCTGTAAGCTGCCACAGAGAAGGGGCACCAAGCCGCCGAAGCTGTGGCATGCCACTTGACTGCACTGGTTGCTAGAATTGGCGGCCGCCTGGTGCCTAGCAACCAGTGACATCAGTGGCCGCCCCAACATTCAGAGTGTGCCGTGGCCGCCCCAGCATTCATAGCGTGCCGCCAATGTGGCTGGAAAACTAGATCAGCTCCATCCCCTTCCCCTGCCATCTTCTGACTCAGACAGCGTAGCACGCCGCAGGTCACCATCTTCATTGTTGGGGCACCAATGCATTTCTTTGCCCCGGGGGCCCATGATGCTAAGAAGATGGCACTGGTAATGGCCACTTGTAGTCTTCCATTGGAAGCCCATGTGGTGGATTGACAATGCAGGAGGACAATTGTGGGAAAGAACCAAAACATTGTCACCAGGGGTGGTGTTATACAAGCAGCGGGACTGTGTGCAGGATCATACGTTAAGCCCCCCTGAGCAAGAAGAAAAAAAAATGGGTATGGTTTTTATTACGCTGAATTTTGGCCATGACTAAAAGGGAAGCAGGGATCAGTAGGAGGTGATGCAGAGCTCAGAGATCAGCAGGAAGTGATGTAGACGCTCTATTTTTGTTTATAGCTAGGGTTGAGGGAACCCGAACTGTAAAGTTCGGGTTCGGTACGGACTTTTTTTTTGTACCCGGACCCGAACCCGGACATTTTGCTGAGGGTTCGGGTCCGGTGTTCGGCAATGTAATGGTGCGCTGCAGGGCAGCCAATCACCATTTGTTTTACTTGTTTTACCTAGAAGCCATCACAGCCATGCCTACTATTGGCTAGGGTAGGGAAAGGCTGCTGCTGATCTGAGGGAGAGATTTAGATGGGACTATCCTGCTTCAGAAATCTACACCAGCACTGTTTCTTTCTGTGAGATACTCTGCATTAGATAGTTTAGGGCAAGGTTCCTGCTTGTTCTTATAGGGAGAGAATTATATAGGAGTCAGTCCTGGTTCACAAATCAAATTGCACCAGCAACTTTTCTTTCTGTGAGATACTCTGCATTAGATAGTTTAGGGCAAGGTTCCTTCTTGTTCGTATAGGGAGAGAATTATATAGGAGTCAGTCCTGGTTCACAAATCAAATTGCAGGTGCACTGCATCTGTTCCTGTGAGATACTCTGCATATTGCAACAGCACTGCATTTCTTTCTGTGAGATACTCTGCATTATATAGTTTAGGGCAAGGTTCCTGCTTGTTCTTATAGGGAGAGAATTATTTTGCCATGTTCTTCCCTACATTTTGCTGCCATTTGCAGCCCTCTAGCCAACCCTAACCCCAACCCTAACCCTAACCCCCTAACCCTAACCCTCAACCTCCTACTCCATATGAACCTCGCCCTCCTAGGTCAAGATTATTATTTTTTTTAATGTTATTTTAAGTTATTTCCCAATCCACATTTATTTGCCGAGTACTTGCCATGCTCTTACCGACATTTTGCTGCCATTTGCAGCCCTCTAGCCCTTTCCATTCGTTTTTTAGAGACATTTTAGTAGTCAAAAGTCCGGGTCCCCATTGACTTCAATGGGGTTCGGGTTCGGGGTCAAGTTCGGGTCAAGTTCGGGTCCCGAACACGGACATTTTTCCGAAGTTCGGCCGAACCCGTCGAACCCGAACATCCAGGTGTCCGCTCAACTCTATTTATAGCGCAAAAACTAAAAACTGCAGAGGAGATCAAATACCACCAAAAGAAAGCTCTATTTGTGGGAAATAAAAGGACGTCAATTTTGTTTGGGAGCCACGTCGCACGACCGCGCAATTGTCAGTTAAAACGACGCAGTGCCGAATCGCAAAAAGTGGCCTGGTCTTTGACCAGCAATATGGTCCGGGGGTTAAGTGGTTAATAGGGATAGTCAACATAATCCTGGTTAAATGTAAAACAAAATTAATCTGTCCTAAAATAAACTTTATTGTATTTTTTACTGAAATGTTGTGTTTCATAAACCATTGCGCTAATGTCATGTGACATAAAAAAACTGGACCTTCCATTATTTGTTCTCCAGGGTGTCTGCTCTCGAAAATAAGTTTGTCAGGACCTGGATTCCCCACTGGTGGCACTGTTGTTCCCTGGGTGGAGGGTTGTAATTCCATCAGCGAGTGTCTCCTAGCAGCCAACAAGACCTTAGTAACTAGTTTCCACCTGATGCTGGCTGCTGGGAGGGTGTTTATGTCCTCACCCTACTAAGTGCCTCTTACTCTGTGTTTTGCTGCTACCACATTCTGTTTGCCATTGATCCGGAACTTGCTACTGCCCTGTGGTGAATTCTGACAATGTAATATTTGGGGGTGTTATGCAATCTTCAGGCCTAATTTTTTTTAAATGTTTGTGCAAAAACAGCTCTGGCAGGGAAAGGGTTAAAGAAAACGAATTGGATTATCCATTTCTTCAAATGATTGGCTCTTATGATCAATATACCGTATTTTCCAGCGTATAAGATGACTTTTTAACCCCTTAAAATCTTCTTAAAAGTCGGGGTCGTCTTATACGCCAGTAACCTAACATCCCTTACCTTATCCTAAGACATGCAGAATCGCGGCCATCCATTTTTCAAAGCCGCGCCTCCTACTTCTTCTGTTCCGTGATAGGCGGAACACTCAGTTTCCCAGGAGACACTGGGCCAGATTCACAGAACAAATACGCCGGAGTATCTACTGATACTCCGGCGTATTTTTAAATTTGCCACGTCGTATCTTAATTTGTGATTCACAAACAAGATACGACGGCTTTTGGCTAAGATCCGACAGGCTTACGGCTTCGTACGCCTTCGGATCTTAGGCTGCAATACTTCGGCCGCCGCTGGGTGGAGTTTGCGTTGTTTTCCAGCGTCGGGTATGCAAATTAGCTTTTACGGCGATCCATGAAGCTACTCGCGTGCGTAACGTCGTTTTTTCCCATCACAAAGTTAAGCAATCTTTTTCATGGCTTAACTGTACACCAGCCAAGTATGGCCGTTGTTCCCGCGTCGATTTTTTTTTTTTCCGGCGTAAGTACGTTACGCACGTCGCCATTCACAAACACGTCGGGGCGCCGTAATTTCGCGCAAAGCACGTCGGAAAAATTTACTAAAAGAGCACGCCTAATTTGAATGGTACACGCCCCATTTGAATTAGGCGGGCTTGCGCCGGACGTCTTTACGTTACTCCGCCGCAAGTTTATACTCAAGTGCTTTGTGGATCAAGCACTTACGAGAAAAACTTGCGGTGGTGTAACGTAAAGACGATACGTTACGCCGCCGCATTTGTACCTGAATCTGGCCCACTGTGTTTAGTGTCCGCCTATCACGGAGGCCCTCTCGTCCTGTGTTTAGTGTCTGCCTATCACGGAGGCCCTCTCGTCCTCGGGGCACAGTCTGGCATGTAGTGGCACCGTCTGGCATGTAGTGGCACAGTCTGGCATGTAATGGTGGCACCGTGAGGCGAGGCATGACTAGTAGGAAGGGGGTAGTCTTATAAGGCGAGTATATCCCAAAACCAACATTTTGGCTGGAAAATTAGGGGGTCGTCTTATACGCCCAGTATTCTTATACGCCGGCAAATATGGTACTTTTTACATTTTTGGCCAAAAGTTTGAAAACTTTGCAAATCCTGAAGATTTGCCTTGAACCCGTGGTGGCTTACGAACTCCAGCCTCATGCCTATTAATAGGGATAGTTAACCATAATCCTGGTTAACTGTGAATAATAAAATAAAAAAAATAATAAATATTTGACTTTGTATTACCCTGTCCCTGATGATGTATTTCTCTTTCTAATGCACCTTTTTAGTGAGCATATTGAAATAGAAGCTCCTCATTCAGCCCGGCTCTATGACAGTTTTACAAACAATGGTACTCTTGCATAGCGAGGAACTCATGACTTTGAATACTAATTGTCCGCCACTTAAGACAAATGCAGACCAAAAAAGAAATGAGTGAAATTAAATTATACAAAGGTGACCTTATATATAGACGTTTATTAAACACTTGGATGAGGCTTCTCGGGTCTTTTATTGGCGTGTTTTCTCCACCGCCAACAACAATAATAATATTCCATTATCCTTTTTATTGTTGTACATTTAAATGAGCTGCTAGTAGCCAGCCGAGGATAAATTGCCAATAATTATCGATAACATGTTTAATTCTGAGAGATAAATGTAGGAGTTATTACTGGTTATACAGGCGTTACGATTAAAAAATGGATCGGAGGCCTTTCTTACACAATTATTCCTGGTTATAAAAAGTAAATTATAAAGATTGATCCTGGGAATGTATCTGATTCTCATGCATTGTGCTCAGAGAGAATTAAAAAATAAATGTTTTTTAAATTATTTTTATCATCACAATATGTTTCTTTATGTCTATTTTTATATCATGTCTGCCAGGTTTTGCAGCATACAGACTCAACATGAAGGCTTGTCTAACTTCAAGCAGACTGTCTATGAAAATAACATTCAAATAAAATAAAATAATTGAATTATTAAAAGAAAACTGTAAATATTAAAAGAAAAAGTATAATATACTTATAGTATTTGCCGGCGTATAAAGCCTCGTACACGCGATCGGTCCATCCGATGAGAACGGTCTGAAGGACCATTGTCATAGGTTAACCCATGAAGCTGACTGATGGTCCGTCACGCGCCCACACACCATCGGTTAAATAACTGTTCGTGTCAGAACGCAGTGACGTAAAACACAACGACGTGCTAAAAAAAAACGAAGTTCAATGCTTCCAAGCATGCGTCGACTTGATTCTGAGCATGCGTGGATTTTTAACCGATGGTCGTTCCTACTAACGATCATTTTTTCCCCATCGGTTAGGAATCCATAGGTTAAATTTAAAGCAAGTTGGCTTTTTTTTAACCTATGGATAAATAACCTATGGGGCCCACACACGATCGGTTTTGACCGATGAAAACGGTCCATCAGACCATTGTCCTCTGGTTAACCTATCGTGTGTACGAGGTCTTAGACGACCTTTCACACTTAAAAATATGGCTCAAAAATTGGGGGTCGTCTTATACGCCAGATGCTGACTGCGGGCGTCCATTTTTTAAAAGCCGTGCCTCCTCGTCGTGGTGTTCCGTGATAGGCGGAACACTCAGTTTCCCAGAAGAGCCTGTGTTTAGTGTTCCGCCTATCACGGACATCGTCTCGTCCTTGGCCTCGGACGAGAGGAATGCCCGTGATAGGCGGAACACTGAACACAGGCTCTTCTGGGAAACTGAGCGTTCCGCCTATCACGGAACAGAATGAGGAGGAGGTGCGGCTTTTAACCACTTAAGGACCGCCTAACGCCGATATACGTCGGCAGAATGGCACGGCTGGGCACAATCACGTACCTGTGAGCTCCGCGACCACGGTCGCGGGACTCGTGGACCCAAACGCCGCTGGAGTCCCGCGATCGGTCCCCGGAGCTGAAGAACGGGGAGAGGTGTGTGTAAACACAGCTTCCCTGTTCTTCACTGTGGCGCGGTCATCGATCGTGTGTTCCCTTTTATAGGGAAACACAATCGATGATGTCACACCTACAGCCACACCCCCCTACAGTTAGAAACACAAATGAGGTCACACATAACCCATTCAGCGCCCCCTTGTGGTTAACTCCCAAACTGCAATTGTCATTTTTACAGTAAACAATGCATTTTTAATGCATTTTTTGCTGTGAAAATGACAATGGTCCCAAAAATGTTTTAAAATTGTCCGATGTGTCCGCCATAATGTCGCAGTCACGAAAAAAACGCTGATCGCCGCCATTAGTAGTAAAAACATTTTTTTTTATAAAAATGCAATAAAACTATCCCCTATTTTGTAAACACTATAAATTTTGCGCAAACCAATCGATAAACGCTTATTGCGATATTTTTTTACCAAAAATAGGTAGAAGAATACGTATCGGCCTAAACAGAGGAAATAAAACTTTTTTTATATATTTTTGGGGGATATGTATTATAGCAACAAGTAAAAAATATTGCTTTTTTTTTCAAAATAAAAACCACAGAGGTGATCAAATATCACCAAAAGAAAAGAACTTTTTTGTTTCGGAGCCACGTCACGCGACCGCGCAATTGTCAGTCAAAGCGACGCAGTGCCGAATCGCAAAAAATGGCCCTGTCATTGGGCAGCCAATTCTTCCGGGGCTGAAGTGGTTAATCAACATCTCAATAAACACAAGAACAATTTCCAAAAATTTGACAAAACTGAGTTTTATAGAACATTTGTTTAGCTCTTTACATGAAAGTAAGGTTAATAATATAACTTGGATGACAAAATCTTCAAGTTAGTTGATGCAAAAATGAATACGCCAAACAACAAAAATGACTCCATCTAGTATTTTGTATGACCTCTATGATTTGTAAGGACAGCACCGAGTCTTCTAGGCATGGAATGAACCAATTGGCAACATATTGCATCATCGATCTTTCTCTATTCTTCAGGAACAACCTCTTTTAGAGCCTGGATGCTGCATAGAGAGTGGTGCTCAACTTGGCTCTTCAGAATTCCCGATAGGTGTACCCCGATTGGGTTCAGATCAAGAGACATACTTGGCCACTGGATCGCTTTCACCCGGTTCCTCTTCAGAAATGCAACAGTGTCCTTAGATGTGTGTTTTGGATCATTGTCATGTTGGAAAAGTGCCGGACGGTCGGGGCACGGAGCGATGGTCGCATCTTCTCTTTCAATATAGAGCAGTACATCTGTGAATTCATGATACCATCAGTGAAATGCAGCTTCCCAACACCAGCTACACTCATGCAGCTTGTCAGGGCTTCCTTCTCTGTATCCAGGTTGCTCAGCTGTCAGTTAACCGCTTCCCGACCGCCGCATGAACATATATGTCAGCAGAATGGCACGGACAGGCACATTGGCGTGCCTGTACGTCCCTGCCTAGACGTGGGTCGGGGGTCCGATCGGGACCCCCCCGCTACATGCGGCGGTTGGGTTCCCTCGGGGAGCGATCCGGGACGACGGCGCGGCTATTTGTTTATAGCCGCTCCGTCGCGATCGCTCCCCGGCGTTGAACGGGGAGAGCCGTATGTAAACACGGCTTCCCCGTGCTTCCCTATGGCGCTGCATCGATCGAGTGATCCCTTATATAGGGAGACTCGATCGATGATGTCATTCCTACAGCCACACCCCCCTACAGTTGTAAACACACACACAGTGAACACTAACTCCTACAGCGCCCCCTGTGGTTAACTCCCAAACTGCAACTGTCATTTTCACAATAAAGAATGCAATTTAAATGCATGTTTTGCTGTGAAAATGACAATGTCCCAAAAATGTGTCAAAATTGTCCGAAGTGTCCGCCATAATTTCGCAGTCACGAAAAAAATCGCTGATCGCCGCCATTAGTAGTAAAAAAAAAAAAAATAATAAAAATGCAATAAAACGATCCCCTATTTTGTAAACGCTATAAATTTTGCGCAAACTAACCGATAAACGCTTATTGCGATTTTTCTTACCAAAAATAGGTAGAAGAATACGTATTAGCCTAAACTGAGGACATTTTTTTTTTTATATATGTAGCAGCATATTGGTCCGGTCCTTAAGTGGTTAATTGCCAGTACTCATCGTTCCACAGCGGTTCACCTGTTGATCATCTCCTGCTCATGAGTCAAGCCCACAGTCATCTCCTTCTGGCAATTTAAATTCATTTCTTCAATGCCTTCGCCTTGGTCAACATATCTAGAGACTCTCTGCTGTGTTCCTGTTGACAAGGCAGATCCTAGGCAGGGTGCACAGGGTGCATTGCACCCAGGCGCCTGCAGAGGTGGGGGCGCCGAAGTGGCAGAGTTCTCCCCTCCCTTCTCTCCTTGTTTGTGTCCGTCCATTACTAGTGTTCTAAGCATAGGTGTGTGTCCGTCCAGAACTGAAGTGTCTCTGACCATCTCTTTTACTGTGTCTGCAGTCTCTGATCATCTCCTGTACTATGTCTGCAGTCTCTGGCCGTCTCCTGTACTATGTCTGCAGTCTCTGGCCGTCTCCTGTACTATGTCTGCAGTCTCTGACCGTCTCCTGTACTATGTCTGCAGTCTCTGACCATCTCCTGTATCATGTCTGTAGTATGTCTGGGGGCTCTTTCTAACAGACTCTCTAACAGAAGCCCTCTCTGTGTCCATCAGAGGGTCCCCCCTCCAGGTCCCAATAAAGTACTCTGCTTCTCTTCCTGTATTTTGTTTATTGTTAAGAGATCATGTAAGGATCACAGGGTAATGAAGACTTCATGGGGGAGCATCTCTGTGGTTGAGTCATTGCCATAGAAACAGTTGTAAAGGGGAGGAGTTAGTATAATGACCACGCCCATGTGGGGGCACCAGAAATATTTCTGCACCCAGGCGCCTGTGACCCTAGGATCGGCCCTGCCTGTTGAAGACTTGCCTGGCTGACGTCCCTTCTGGTTCCTGATCCTGTCTGCTGCCTCTGACTACCCTGATCTCTGGCTTCCTGATTTCCTGGCTTGTTCTGACTACCCAATTTGGCTACCAAACCCTGGCTATGTTTTGACTACGTTTATCAGCTGTACCATTTTTACCATTTCATTAAAAGGTGTGATTTTTTTTACATAATTTTATGTCTCCATTTCATGGTTCACAGCCACACAGAAGGACACTGCCACCACAATGTTTCACTGTAGGCACCATCAGGGCTGTATTTTCCATTGGGCACGCTGGGAAGTTGCCCGGGGGCCCCACTTGCCTGGGGGGCCCCCATTGGCTGCCCAGCGACCCCAGGAACAAATTGTGGAGAGCAGCGGGTCAGAACTGTAGAACTGTATCGTGTCTACAGTCTCTGAGGAAGAGTCTGAAGAGGAGTCAAGAGTGGGAGCGCCACCGGGATGGGGGTCACGGGAGAAGTCAGACATGAGGAGACAGTAGGATAAAACCAGAGCAGCCAAGCTGGAGCCATCTGACTGAGCCGTGCATGTTGCACCTGAGAGGAGGTCAGTGAAAGCGCCGCCAGGCCAGTCTAAGGGGCGGGTGGTTGCTGATGTATTTTCTCTATGGAAGGTGGTCTCTGGTCACCAGAGTGCCCCACACATCAGAGTTCCTGGTGTTCCCCTTTACATCAGAGTCTGCAGGATTCCCCCTTACAGTGCAAGCACCCTGATGTAAGTGGAAACTCTGATGTAAAGAGAAAGCAGTGAACTCTGATATAAGGTGGTCTCTGGTCACCAGAGTCCCCCTCCACATCAGAGTTCCCCCTTACATCATGATCTGCAGCGTTCCCTTTCACTGTAAGGGGGAATCCTGCAGATTTTCATGTAAAAGGAAACTCTGAGCAGGCTGGGTTATAGTAACCTAACCTTCATGTCAATGAAGAAATTTGTAAAACTGTAATTTTAGGTACTTTTTTTGCAGTGGCAGTAAAAAAAATGTGGTTCTGCCAGTAAATTTCCTGATTTTTGTCAGTAAATTCTCGTGCACGATTGTGTAGACAGGGCCCCAGTGCACTGTATTGCCCGGGGGCCTATAATGCTCTTAAGATGCCACTGGGCACCATGCAATTCTCTCTGTACTCCTCATACAGTTTTGAAGCCATCAGTTCCAAAAACATTTACCTTGGTCTCATCACTCCAGAGTATAGAGTCCCAGTAGTCTTCTTCTTTTCCAGCATGAGCCCTGGCAAATTCTAGGTGGGCTTTTTTGTGCATGGGCTTTAGGAGAGGCTTCCTTTGTGGACGACACCCATGCATGCCATTCCTCTGCAGTGTGTTCTGTACTGTGTCACAGGAAACAATAACCCCAGTTTGGCTTTCTACATCTTTAGCTACCTCCAGTGAACCTACATGGTGATTTTCTTCAACCCTTCTCATCAGAAGACGCTTCTGTCGAGGTGATGTCCTCACCCGAAGCCAATCTGTCCCTCGGCTCTCGGGTGGAGTCACCGCCATAATTGGTAAGGGAATCAGGAAGTGAAGCCTTGTGGCTTCACTTCCTGGTTCCCTACTGCGCATGTGCGACATGCAATACCACTGGTCCCTGCTTTCTTCTGGGACCTGTGTCTGCCAGAAAACAGTGGGGGGGACGGAGGAGGCACTGGACGTGGTGTAGGCCCCATTGTTCCTCTACAAGTGTGCAAAGTTTGTTGTCCGGGGGACTTACGGCTGGGGAGCACCGATTTTTCAAAGCCGGGCACCCCTTCCATAGACTCCCATGTTAAACAGTAATTTCTCTAGTAAACCTGATACCGGCTGGTCCCATTTCTCCTCTATAAGTGTGCAAAGTTTGCTTGCTTCATTTAAAGTCCCGCTCCCCCTTTTTTCCATTACCCCAGGGATGGAGGCTTGTGACTTCCCCTGGTCCTTGCCTCATTTAAAGTCCAATACGCTTCCTTTATTTCAAAGTTTGGTGTCTGGGGGACCTACGGCCGGGGAGCACCGATTTTTCAAAGCCGGGCACCCCTTCCATAGACTCCTATGTTAAACCTCAGTCTAGTCATGGACACAGTGAGGCATGGGCATAGTGAGGCATGGACATAGTGAGGCATGGGCACAGTGAGGCATGGGCACACTGAGGCATGGACACAATGAGCCATGCACATGGACACAGTGAGGCATGGACACAGTGAGGCATGCACATGGACACAGTGGGCCAGATTCAGGTACATTTGCGGCGGCGTAACGTATCGCATTTACGTTACACCGCCGCAAGTTTTACGGGCAAGTGCTTGATTCACAAAGCACTTGCCTGTAAACTTGCGGCGGCGTAGCGTAAATCCCTCCGGCGCAAGCCCGCCTAATTCAAATGATCCGGGTAGGGGGTGTGGATCATTTAATTTAGGCGCGTTCCCGCGCCGAACGTACTGCGCATGCTCCGTTTTGAAATTTCCTGCCGTGCTTTGCGCGAAATGACGTCGCACCGACGTAATTTTTTGAAGGAAGACGTGAGTTACGTCCTTTCCTATTCACGACTTACGCAAAAAAAAAATGTGAAATTCGACGCGGGAACGACGGCCATACTTTAACATGGCACGTCTATCTATACGCCACAGAATAGCAGCTTTAACTATACGCCGGGAAAAGCCGACTAGCGACGACGTAAGAGAATGCGACGGCCGCGCGTACCTTCGTGGATCGCCGGAAAAAGCTAATTAGCATACCCAACGCGGAAAACGACGCAAACTCCACCCAGCGGGCGCCGAAGTATTGCACCTACGATCCGAAGGCGTACGAAGCCGTACGCCTGTCGGCTCGAAGCCAGAAGCCGTCGTATCTTGGTTTGAGGATTCAAACTAAAGATACGACGCGGCAAATTTTGAAAGTACGCCGGAGTATCAGTAGATACTCCGGCGTACTTCTTCTGTGAATCTGGCCCAGTGAGACAAAGTGAGGCACAGTGAGGCATGCAGATAGACACCGTAGGCTTATACTCGAGTCAATACGTTTTCCCATTTTTTTGTGGTAAAATTAGATGCCTTGGCTTATATTCGGGTCGGCTTATACAGGAGTATATACGGTATGTAGTAAATGTCCAACATTTTACGTACACTTTCTGGGCCTCCTTTCAGACCAACTGCCACTTCTATGTATAGGCTTATTGGGTTAAAATATTTTCTTTGCCCATGGGTCATGAGTATATTGCTGTACGCGGATTCCTGTGTTTTGTATGAGTGCCTTCATTCCTCTGCTAACATAATACATTTCCTGCGACACGACAATCATTCCTCCTGAGTGACAGCCTCATTCTGCCGTAGTGGAGTGATATATTTCAGCCGCAATAATGTCGAGACGCTCAACCATGTAGCACTTTCCCTGAGATTTTAATTGTTGTGTCACAACATAATTGACTTTATTGCTTTTGCAATAATTAGAATGAATGTCTTAGAGCGTTAAGCTCCTGTTCTGGGGGAATATACGTTTAGGAAAAGCCCTTTTCTCTTTCTACATAATAGTTTATAATACACTATATTACTAAAAGTATTGGGACGCCGGCCTTTACACACACATGAACTTCAATGGCATCCCAGTCTTAGTCTGTAGGGTTCAATATTGAGTTGGCCAACTCTTTGCAGCTATAACAGCTTCAAATCTACTGGGAAGGCCGTCCACAAGGTTTAGGAGGGTGTCTATGGAAACGTTTTAACCATTCTTCTAGATGAGCATTTGTGAGGTCAGGCACTGAGGTTGGATGGGAAGGCCTCTGTGCAGGCCAGCCAAGTTCCTCCACCCCAGACATGTTCTTCCATGTGTAGCGCTCACCCCCGAAGAAGCCGCTGTTTAGTTTGGGATCGGCCTATTTAAGTTACCTTCTTGACTTGGTCTAGGGGTGATAGCTGTGAATATGAATAAAGAGCAAGTGTCCAGACGTCAATTGAGTTTTCAATGCTTTATTCCAAGGCCCAACACGGCCAACATCAACATGACACACAATAGAGAAAAGTTGATGAGCGTAGACAAACTTTAGTATCAGTCCTTGGATATGAAAAAGAGCAAGCCTGCTCTCAGCAATAGTGTAACCCAATTTGTCGCCACCACAATCAGGGTGGGTAACGTGCCCCCGGACAGGCGTCTATCACATGCCTGGCAGCCGGAGCGCCACTTAAAGTTCACTGGGAGGAACAGGCCTGTAGCACCGGCCTGACTCAGAGCCTCAGGTACAGGCTTTATCAATTTGAGGTATGTGAGATCAGCATGAGTGAATCCTCCCAGTCAATGCAGATTTTTGTGTCACCAACTGACAGCTTAAGCATACCTGTCATGGTGACCGGATCCCCGATGGTTCGTCTAGGCCTCATGGACAACATCTAGTTCTAGGTTCTCCTCGAGCCGATCCCCCATCGCACAGCTCCCAGCTTAGGATCCTTACAGCAGAAGATTGGGACCCAGCAAGTTGCTGGGGCCCCTCTCAATATTAAGGTGAGGCTCCGCATGGTGCGTAACCTCAGTGGAGCAGGCACAGAACAGAGAACAATGGCGGTTGCCACAGATATATCCCCCCCAGCATGCCCAACGAGTGCAGAATTCCTCTGATTGGCTGCTGGGGAAGGTGGGTCTGTCAGAACCCCTCTAGCGTCACCTGCCACCCGAGGGTGATAACACACACCTGGAGCGCAGACTGACCTACAGGACAGATTCTGAAATTGGCAACAACCCAAATTTCCACAAATTATGAATAGGAGTAAACTAATCCTCCCATTCCCCACTAATTTTTAGCGTAACGCCCATACTAAAAGTAAGGGGGCGCTACACATGTTTTTATGGACTTATCTTTTGTGCACTGGTCTGAATCATTTGGTGGAGGGGGGATTATGGTGTGGGGGGTTGTTTTTCAGGGGTTTGGCTTGGCCCCTTAGTTCCAGTGAAGTCAACTCTTAAGGTGTCAGCATACCAAGACATTTTGGACAATTTCATGCTCTCAACATTGTGGAAACAGTTTGGGGACGACCCCTTCCTGTTCCAACATGACTGAGGACCAGTGCACAAAGCAAGGTCCATAAAGACATGGCTGAGCGAGTTTGGGGTGGAGAAGCTTGACTGGCCTGCACAGAGTCCTAACCTCAACCCAAAAGAACACCTTTGGGATAAATTAGAGCGGAGACCGTGAGCCACCCCCTTCTGGCTCTTATGCCCGTGATCGCAGGTGGCCGGCGGAAATCGCGCCCGCTGGCCACACGCATTGGGTCCCCCGCCGTGCAGTGGGGCGTGCCTGCTATGGCTTCTAAAGGAGCTGACGTACAGCTACGCCAAATCGCGGGAAAGTGTCAACTTGCTACCGTATAATGACGGCGGCTGGTCGGCAAGTGATTAAAGAAAAACATGTTATATACAACTATATAGGTCAGACTGAAATGAGGGACAGATGAGGAGGAAAGAGGGACAGAGGGACTTTGTTCCAAATCCGGGACAGTCCCTCGAAATCAGGGACAGTTGGGAGGTATGACCAAGCTCAGGACGGAGCGAAACCCGTTGGTGGGTGTGGCTAGGCTGAGGTTGCCACTCTCACTGTCATAAGATTCTGTGGAAGTGCGGCCTTAGGGATCTCTCCTTACTTTCCCTTGGCAGCCGTGCTTACCGGGCTCCGTGATCTTTCGGGAGAGCCCGATAAAGGCAGTGGCGGTAGCAGGAGGGGGCCTTCGGCTGCCTGTAAAACAATGCAATGTCTTCTTAGCCACTAGGATTACTTTTACATCAAAGGTCAGTGGTGGCCCGTCCATTAGGGGTGCCGTCGCCTCTCTCCAGCCACTCCCTATATGACTAATGGATAGATTCATACATAGCCGCCACTATCACCCCCTTCTTGAGGCGTCTGCCCCCTTTCCGGACGCCAGGCACCTGAATTACAGCGGTGGGGGTGTATTTTTGAAGCACCTGATTAGAGCCATAGACTGGAGTGAGGTTCCCATAGACTGTAGTGAGGTTGGCCCACTCTTTGCTGCAAAGGGCGGGGCCAACTCAATATCGAACCCTACGGACTAAGACTGGGATTCCATTGAAGATCATGTGTGTGTAAAGGCCGGCGTCCCAATACTTTTGGTAATATAGTGTATTATAAACTAATATGTAGAAAGAGAAAAGGGCTTTTCCTAAACGTATATTCCCCCAGAACAGGAGCTTAACCACTTCCGGACCGCCGCATGTATATGTACGTCAGCAGAATGGCACGTACAGGCACATTGGCGTACCTGTAGGTCCCTGCCTAGACGTGGGTCGGGGGTCCAATCGGGACCCCCCCCCCCCCTACATGCGGCGGTCGGAAACCCGCGGGGAGCGATCTGGGACGAGGCCGCGGCTATTCGTTTCTATGCGCCCCTTAGCGATCGCTCCCCGGAGCTGAAGAACGGGGAAAGCTGTATGTAAACACGGCTTCCCCGTGCTTCACTGTGGCGGCGCATCGATCGAGTGATCCCTTTTATAGGGAGACTCGATCAATGACGTCATTCCTACAGCCACACCCCCCTACAGTTGTAAACACACACTGGGTGAACCCTGACTCCTACAGCGCCCCCTGTGGTTAACTCCCAAACTGCGACTGTCATTTTCACAATAAACAATGCAATTTAAATGCATTTTTTGCTGTGAAAAGGACAATGGGCCAAATCCTCAAAAGGGATACGCAGGCGGAACTGCTGTTCAGCCTGCGTATCCCTGTGCCTATCTTTGGAACTGATCCTCAGAATCAGTTTTCCAAAGATAGGCAGAAGATCCGACATCTGTAAGAGACTTACACTGTCGGATCTTAGGATGCAGTACCGCATCCGCCGCTGGGGGCATTTCAAATCGAAATGCCGCTTTGCGTATGCAAATGAGGACTTACGGAGATCCACAAAGCTTTTCAGCTTTGTGTTTTCTGCGTAAGTTTACATTTGCATACGTAAAATTAGTTCTGCTTTTACAAAGTGTAAACTAGTAACACCTTGTAAAAACAGATCTTTTTTTCGATCGCCGCGTTTTTTTTAAAATTTTTAATTTTTTTTTCCCGGCGCGTAACTTTTTTTTTACCCGACGCAACTTTATTGTCCCGTCGCAATCCACAAAGCCCGACGTAACGTAATTTTGCGCGCTGCCCGTCGGGAAAATTACATCACGAGCATGCGCAGTACGGCCGGCGCGGGAGCGTGCCTCATTTAAATTGTCATCGCCCCCTGCAGAAGAGGACCGCCTTGCGCCGGAGACATTTAAGTTACACGGCCTGAAATTTCTAGGTAAGTGCTTTGTGGATCGGGCACTTAGGTAGAAATTTTAAGTCAGTGTAACTTAAATGGGAAAAGTTAAGTTAGGCAGGAAATTTGAGGATTTGGCCCAATGGTCCCAAAAATGTGTCAAAATTGTCTGAAGTGTCCGCCATTATGTCGCAGTCACGAAAAAAAATCGCTGATTTGGAGCAATGCACGCTGGGAAAATTCGTGGACGGCGCATGCGCTGTTCGATTGGCGCAGGGATTTAAATTGTAGACGCCCCCTAGCCGCGGAATTTGAATTCCGCCGGGGGATTTACGATACGCCGCCGCAAGTTTTGAGGTAAGTGCTTTCTGAATTAAGCACTTGCCTCAAAAACTTGCGCCGGCGGATTGTAAATCAGATAGGTTACGCGGATCTAAAGATCCGCTAACCTATCTGAATCCGGCCCAGGATCTCCAAGCCTGTGTCCAGATCTTACAGATAGCCTGCAGGGCTCAGGTGAACACAGCTGATATATAATGAAGGGCTGGGGAGAGTCAGAGGAGGAGGAAGGTGGAGTGTGTGCAGCTGTCTGCTGTTATAAGACACAGTGTGTGTGGAAAGCTGTCTGCCCTGGAAGACTACATCCCTGGTGTGGTGGCCTAGAGATCGGTGGCTGCAAACCTTATTATTGGTAGAGTACCGGTCGGTTTACCATTTGATGGACGGTGACCACAATGATTACTGCCAGTTTAAAGAGGAAATCCTTCTAAGAGGAGAGTTCCATCGCATCATGGGCCGCCACCAATGCTCCAGCAAAGGGAGGTCATCTCCCATGGCGACGAGAGTGGAAGTTGCGCCTGGAGGGAGGAGCTACAGGAGAGATTTGGCTCAACATCCCCACAAAGAGGCCTGTGTGTTCCTGCCCGCTGGGAATCATCAGGAGATGCCAAGAAATTTAATTTCAGCGTCCAGTGCCGTGCTTGGAATGTGGCCCAGTGGGACATGGCATCTTTACTCATGTCACCCCCAGTTCAAAAGGGAAGTGAAAGAGGTTGTCCCTAACAACACTGCTGCAATGCGTGCACATGTGACTGCTAGCGTGGAGCGTCCACCAGCGTTTGAATCTGCAGTGGATTGGTGCAAGCGGCACCTGGCAGGAATGGACCAAGCTCAAGTGGAAGGCAAGCCAACCTTCGCTACAAAGAGGGAGCTGCCGGATGTCCATACCTGGGAGAGAGGTGTTGTTGCCCCTGGCAACGCTGTTGCGGACAGTGTGAAAGTGACACAGCTTAAGACAGGATCCAGCGGAGGGAAGCCTGTGTTCTGTGCCAGAAGAGAGGCTGACCAAAAGCCAGGACGGAGAGTGGTTGCCCATAGCAACACAGATGAGGCCAGTCGGGCTGTCTGTGGACCATGGGGTGTGCCTGCTAAGGGTGGTGGCAAGTGGTTGCCGGAGGAGCCCATACAGCATGTTGGACAGAGACAACATGGCTCTGCTGGGAGAGTGTGATCTCCCATGGCAACAGAGAGCCAGGCATTTAGGAGATGCCAATAAATTTAATTTCAGCGTCCAGTGCCGTGCTTGGAATGTGGCCAAGTGGGACATGGCATCTTTACCTTCCCAAGGTTCTGGAACACTGCTGAGGAGTCTGGAAAGGCTGCAGTGTCATCCTGTGGCCCCAAAGAGACAGTAGCTGGTATGGATGCAGCTCAGAGACAGTAGCTGGTATGGATGCAGCTCAGAGACAGTAGCTGGTATGGATGCAGCTCAGAGACAGTAGCTGGTATGGATGCAGCTCAGAGACAGCGCACTCAAGTGAAGACTATGATGCCAGCCACTGAAAATGGTAAGACTCTTTCAGTTTATGATTCTGATCCCAGTGAAGCGAGAGTATGTCCAGTGGGATCCGCAGTACAAATGAACGTAGACTTGCTGCAGTGTGCTACCCAGAGCAGTGGGATGGCATATGGCAGGGTTTGACAAATCGGCTTGGAATCTAGGAGCCAGCTAAAAAAGTTAGGAGCCAGAAAACCCACCCCGTCCCGTGGAGCTTGCGCGCAGAAGCGAACACATACGTGAGCAGCGCCCGCATATGTAAACAGTGTTCAAACCACACATGTGAGGTATCGCCTCGAGAGCAATAATTCTAGCCCTAGACCCCCTCTGAAACTTAAAACATGCAACCTGTAGATTTTTTTAAACGTCACCTATGAAGATTTTAAAGGGTAAAAGTTTGTCGGCATTCCATGAGCGGTCGCAATTTTGAAGCGTGACATGTTGGGTACGAATTTACTCGGCGTAACATTATCTTTCATAATATTTAAAAAAAATGGGGATAACTTTACTGTTGTCCTTATTTTTTACTTAAAAAAAGTGTAATTTTTTCCCAAAAAAGTGCGCTTGTAAGACCGCTGCGCAAATACTGCGTGACAGAAAGTATTGCAACGATCACCATTTTATTCTCTAGGGTGTTAGGATAAAAAATATATATAATGTTTGGGGGTTCTAATTAGAGGGAAGAAGATGGCAGTGAAAAATAGTGAAAAATTACATTAAAATTGCTGTTTAACTTGTAATGCTTAACTTGTAATACCAACGGCCACCACCAGATGGCGCCAGCTCACACATCTGGTGGTAATAACTTGTAATACCAACGGCTCACCACCAGATGGCACCAGCTCACAAAAAAAAAATTGTTTTTTTTTGTTGTTGCCCCCCTTCCAAGCCAAGTCGCCAGGACCCTATTTCTAGTCGCCATGGCGACCAGGATTTGTCGAGCCCTGGCATATGGTGAACCCCAGCTGACGGCCAGTTTAAAGACTCAAATGGACATGGGGACTGTGCATGCGCAGGGCTGCTGTTAGGAATCACAGGGCCCCATACAGCCTACCTGGCAGGCCCCCCCCTCAAATAAAAATAAATATATATATATAAAAAATTCACAATAAATATACTCAAATCATTCTTAGCGGACACACAGATAACAGAGAAGCTGTGTGAATTAGCCCTTTTTTTAAAAAGGTTTTTATAAAAATAAATAAATTATTTAATTTTACAATTTTTACTAATTATTTTTATACAATTTTCTTTTTTTTTTTTTTACAAGGGATTAAAACAATACAGGGTTAATTTATTATTATTTTTTTTTTTTACAGGACAAGGAAGTCGTCAGTTGTGTCTGTGGGCCAGATTCAGATAGATCAGCGGATCTTTAGATCCGCGTAATCTATCTTATTTACGATCCGCCAGCGCAATTTTTTGAGGCAAGTGCAGTATTCAGTAGGGTTGTCCAGATACCGATACCAGTATCGGTATCGGGACCGATACCGAGTATTTGCGGGAGTACTCGTACTCGCGCAAATACCCCCGATACCTAAATAGAATACTTTCCCCCCCCCGCCGCCGCATCGAAAGCCGCCGCATCGCACCGCCGCATCGAAAGCCGCCGCATTGGTTAAACGGCGTGCGGGAACATCACAGCTTTCATTTGAATAGCTGTAGTGTTCCCGCGCGTATAGACACTCCCCCTTGCTTGGGATTGGATGGCTGATCGTGATCTGTCCAATTCCGAGCAAGGGGGAGTGTCTATACGCGCAGGCAAAACAGCTATTCAAATGAATGCTGTGATTTTCTCCATGCGGCTTTCGGCGGCAAAGGTATGGGGGAAATGGCTGGAGGGACATGGCTGCATATGTGAGGGACATGGCTAGAGGGACATTGCTGCATATGTGAGGGACATGGCTAGAGGGACATGGCTGCATATGTGAGTGACATGGCTAGAGGGACATGGCTGCATATGTGAGGGACATGGCTAGAGGGACATGGCTAGAGGGACATGGCTGCACATGTGAGGGACATGGCTAGAGGGACATTGCTGCATATGTGAGGGACATTGCTGCATATGTGAGGGACATGGCTGCATATGTGAGGGACATGGCTAGAGGGACATGGCTCCATATGTGAGGGACATGGCTAGAGGGACATTGCTGCATATGTGAGGGACATGGCTAGAGGGACATTGCTGCATATGTGAGGGACATGGCTAGAGGGACATTGCTGCATATGTGAGGGACATGGCTAGAGGGACATGGCTGCATATGTGAGGGACATGGCTAGAGGGACATGGCTGCATATGTGAGGGACATGGCTAGAGGGACATGGCTGCATATTTGAGGGACATGGCTAGAGGGACATGGCTGCATATGTGAGGGACATGGCTAGAGGGACATGGCTGCATATGTGAGGGACATGGCTAGAGGGACATGGCTAGAGGGACATGGCTAGAGGGACATGGCTGCATATGTGAGGGACATGGCTAGAGGGACATGGCTGCATATGTGAGGGACATGGCTAGAGGGACATGGCTCCATATGTGAGGGACATGGCTAGAGGGACATTGCTGCATATGTGAGGGACATGGCTAGAGGGACATTGCTGCATATGTGAGGGACATGGCTAGAGGGACATTGCTGCATATGTGAGGGACATGGCTAGAGGGACATGGCTGCATATGTGAGGGACATGGCTAGAGGGACATGGCTGCATATGTGAGGGACATGGCTAGAGGGACAAGGCTGCATATGCGAGGGATATGGCTGCATATGTGAGGGACATGGCTAGAGGGACATGGCTGCATATGTGGGGGACATGGCTGCATTTGGGGACACATTTAAAAAAAGTATCGGTATTCGGTATCGGCGACTACTTGAAAAAAAGTATCGGTACTCGTACTTGGTCCTAAAAAAGTGGTATCGGGACAACCCTAGTATTCAGAAAGCACTTCCCTCGAAATTTGCGCTGGCGGAATTCAAATTCCGCGGCTAGGGGGAGTGTAGTATTTAAATCAGGCGCGTCCCCGCGTCGATCGTACTGCGCCTGCGCCGGCCACGATTTTTCCCAGTGCGCATGCTCCAAATGACGTCGCTAGAACGCCATTGTTTCGACGTGAACGTAAATTACGTCCATCCGTATTCGCGACCGACTTACGCAAACGACGTAAAAATTCAAAACTCGGCACGAGAACGACGTCCATACTTAACATTGGATACGCCGCATATAGCAGGGGTAAGTATACGCCGGAAAAAGCCGAACGCAAATGACGTAAAAAAAAAGCGACGGGCGTTCGTTTCTGAATCGGCGGAAACCGAAATTTGCATATTCGTCGCGTAAAAAAACCCGAAGCGTCACCTAGCGGCCGGCTGGAGATTGCAGCCTAAGATCCGACGGTGTAAGTCACTTACACCTGTCGGATCTAAGGGAGATCTATGCGGAACTGATTCTTATGAATCAGGCGCATAGATAAGACCGTCGGATCTCAGAGATACGACGGCGTATCGGGAGATACGCCGTCGTATCTTCTTTCTGAATCTCCCCCTGTGTCTCCCCCTGCAACAGCTAAAAGTCGGCGGGAGGGTTTTGAGCTGCTGCCGAGAGCCACACAGGGCAATTGCCCCTCCTTCCCTCTCGTGCTTGGGTGTGTGCCGGGGCCCCCTACAGGAGGACTGGTGGTCCCCCCCCTATCAGCGGCCCTGTGCATGCGCATGCACCTGCTCTAATCCCGCAGAGTGCTGGGAAAGTTGAGCTAGGGGTGACCACAACTGTCCTTGTGCCATGTTCCCTAGTGACAGGTGCTGCAGAGTTGCCCAGGGAAACCTCCAAGGAGCTCGCAGTGATGAAGCACAGTGTTTCCCAGGTCAGCTATGGAGCTGCCCAAGGAGCAAAGAGTTCCCCTTTAAATGTAGAGAGTGCTGTGAGGAGAGGCTCAGGGGCTGTAGTGGGTAATGGACAATCCGCAAAAGTAGCAGTTATGTCTACATGTAATATAAGTTCTGATGGTTATGCTGACAAAAGTGTAAATGTTGGAAAATGTGATGGTATTGGTAATGATGACAATGAAAAATGTGTTTCCTTTTAGTGTTGTAACGGTCACCACCGTTTACGACCTTCCATCCCAGTCACGACAGCTTATCGACACTCCAACCCACAGGACCCGATCCCATTTCATTTGCCCCAGGATCAAGACGAGACACAGCTCTGTGCTTGTTCCAAATGTAATGATACTTTAATGGTTTCTTCTCAGCTTTTTATACAGTACCAGGCATTAAAGCAACAATGAGATCTCCACCCCCCTAATCACACACTAAGGCTAATTACTAAACATTCCTTAATCAACAGCATAACAACAAAACACCTTCACCCACTCCGTCTCCGCACACAGCTTGACACCTCTGAGCATCATTAGGCTCTAGACAGTGTTATCACACGTAAGCAGTATTTAGTATGCATAATTAGAGTTCTGGGAGCAGACCTGGGATTAACACCTGTCCGTTACAACACCTTTACACAAGGACAATGGAATGTCTTCCAAGCCCTGATGCAATTAGCATGTCACTAGAAATGAGTCACTATTGACTAGTTTGGCCCACATCTTGCAATCTCTCAAGATCCTGCAATATGAATTATTATTGATGTCCTATCTCATGTAATACATGAATTATGATTTCCCTTGCCACCCCATGCCCAAAAGGCACAGGGTGGACTCAGACCCAAGAGTTATCAGTGACGCTGACACAGGAGTATCCTCCATCCTCACAAAGTCTCTGGATGTCCCGGGTCATTCCGTTACAAGTGTCATGTCTGAAAATTTTGGAAATGTGTGCGGCGTATTAGGACTAGGAGCAATGCACACTGGGATATGTCCACAGACGGCGCATGCGCCGTTCGTTAAAAACGTCAATCACGTCGGGTCACGAGTCATTAACATAACACGCCCCCCTGTTCCTCATTTGAATTAGGCGCGCTTATGCCAGCCCATTTACGCTACGCCGCCGTAACTTAGGAGGCAAGTGCTTTGTGAATCCAGCACTTGTCTCTCCGACTTACGGCGGCGTAAATAGGAGGCTGTGTTGTGTATGACGTAGGCTAGTCGGTTTAGCGGTGGCAGAGGTGGAGCAGGAGAGAAGATCCGGCGTCCGCTCGTGCTGGAGATGTGCCATTAAGGATCTTTTTTTTTTTTAATCAAAACAGAACGGGAAGCGAGCGGGTAGAATTTACGCTTCTGACATTTAGCTAACCATGGCATTTGGGATAGATAGTCTCAAGGTGTAAATCTCTCTACAGTCACAGAAGAAACGGAAAAGTCTTGGCACGCTATTTTCATAGAGAATAAAACCGCTATAAACCCTGGAAAGGTTGAGTGCCGCGCGTAATCCGCCGGAAAGACATGTTCATTCTGTTTGTTGATAAAATTATAATGAAATGCTAAAAAAAAAAAAAATGTGAAAGTATAAATAATAATAAATACACACATACACAGTGGGGTAGATCCACGTACCTGGGCGCAGCATTTTTAAGATACACTACGCCGCCAAAACTTATTTTTTTTTCCGGATCCACAAAGAATTTGCGCCGTAAGTTACAGCGGCGTAGTGTATCTCTGGCGGCGTAAGGGCGCGGAATTCAAATGGATGTAATGGGGGCGTGTTTTATGTTAATACGTCGTGACCCGACGTAAACAACGTTTTTTTTTTTAAACTGCGCATGCGCCGTCCGTGGGGGTATCCCAGTGCGCATGCTCGAAATTAAACCGGAACAAGCCAATGCTTACGACGGTGACGTCATTCTACGCAAATCCCTATTCGCGAACGACTTACGCAAACGACGTAACATTTTCAAAATTCGACACGGAACGACGGCCATACTTAAAGCAGGAGTTCACCCGAAATTTTTTTTAACATTAGATTGAGGCTCATTTTGTCTAGGGGAATCGGGTGTTTTTTTTTTTTGTTTTTTTTAATCGAAGCAGTACTTACCGTTTTAGAGAGCGATCTTCTCCGCCGCTGCCGGGTATGGTCTTCGGGACTGGGCGTTCCTATTTGATTGACAGGCTTCCGACAGTCGCATACATCACGTCACGAGTAGCCGAAAGAAGCCGAACGTCGGTGCGGCTCTATACGGTGGTCTACCAATGTTAAGTATGGCTGTCGTTCCCGCGTCGAAATTTAAAATTTCACGTCGTTTGCGCAAGTCGTCCGTGAATGGCGCTGGACGCCATTTACGTTAACGTCAAACCAATGACGTCCTTGCGATGTCATTTAGCGCAATGCACGTGGGGTAATTTTGACGGACGGAGCATGCGCAGTACGCTCGGCGCGGGAACGCGCCTAATTAAAATGGTGCCCGCCCCATTTGAATTAGGCGGGCTTGCGCCGAGCGGATTTACGTTACACCGCCGCAAGTTTACAGGTAAGTGCTTTGTGAAACAGGCACTTATGCTGTAAACCTGCGGCGTTGTAACGTAAATGGGATACGTTACGCCGCCACTGCGCAACGTAATTCTTTCTGAATCTGGCCCTGTGTTTTTGGGTGAACCTCTACTTTAACATAGGATACGCCTCATATAGCAGGGGTAACTATACGCCGGAAAAAGCTGAACCCAAACGACGTAAAAAAATGCGCCGGCCGGACGTACTTTCGTGGATCGCCGTATCTAGCCAATTTGCATACTCGACGCGGAATTTCGACGGAAACGCCACCTAGCGGCCAGCGTTAATATGCACCTACGATCAGACGACGTACTAAGACGTACGCTTGTCGGATCGAGCCCAGATTCCGTCCTATCTTGTTTTGTGGATACAAAACAGAGATACGACGCGGGAACTTTGAAATTTACGCGGCGTATCCATAGATACGCCGGCGTAATTCGTTTTGAGGATCTGGCCCCATGTGTGTGTGTAAAGGCAGGTGTCCCAATACTTTTGCCAATATAGCGTATATATGTAGGAGGAGGCTGTAGGGGGGGGGGGGGCCTAACCCAGATTCTGAGATCCCGAGCCTCTAACATTTGCAAATGCCGATATCTGGCGATTCTTAAGACTCCGGTGCGATCCTCACACAAGAATGGAAAGCGGTAACGAATTTGCTGCGTACAATTATCCCCATTATCACTCTTCTCAAGCACTTCTCATTCGCAATGTATCAATGCCATTTTGATTAATCTGATTGAGTGGCAGCAATGATTGCTTTGAAGTAATCATGGAAATACGTTTTTTATTTTTTATTTTTTTATTTTTCTTTCTTATTATAAGAAAAATATAAATGTAGCCGAATTTTTGGGATTTCTTTTCACAAACCTGCACATTGAGGGCCAGATTCACGAACAATTACAGCGGCGTAACGTATCCCCTTTACGTTACTCCGCCGCAAGTTTTCGTCGTAAGTGCTTGATTCACAAAGCACTTGCGCGTAAACTTGCGGCGGCGTAGCGTAAAGGGGATACGTTACGCCGCAAGCCCGCCTAATTCAAATGGTGCGTGTACCATTTTAAATTGGGCGCGTTCCCGCGCCGAACGTTCTGCGCATGCTCCGTTAGGAAATTTCACGCCGTGCTTTGCGCGAAATTACGGCGCCCCCGACGAGTTTTTGGAACGACGACGTGCGTTACGTCCTTTCGTATTCCCGGACGTCTTACGCAAAAAAAAAAAAATTTAAATTCGACGCGGGAACGACGGCCATACTTTAACATGGCTGGTCTAAATCTAAGCCATGAAATAGCAGGCTTAAGTCTGCGACGGGAAAATCCGACTAGCGACGACGTAAGAGAATGCGACGAACGCGCGTACCCTCGTGGATCGCCGTAAACAGCTAATTTGCATACCCGACGCGGAAAACGACACGAACTCCACCCAGCGGGCGCCAAAGTATTGCATCCTAAGATCCGAAGGCGTACGAAGCCGTAGGCCTGTCGGATCGAAGCTAAAAGCTGTATCTTTGTTTGTGAATTACAAATAAAGATACGACGCGGCAAATTTGAAAGTATGCCGGAGTATACGACGCAGATGCTCCGGCGTACTTTTTCTGTGAATCTGGCCCTGAAAGTTTACTGTTGAACACCAATATCTGTACATAGGTGTGCGTTTACAACATCTAAAGAGGACCGGTCTTCTCTAGCCGTTGGGTAACAGATAGTAGGGGAAGGGAATTACATTGCTATGACTTTCAACGCCCCCCCCCCCCCCCCCCCCCCCCCACAGCGGCACCTGCATATTGGTCAACAAATGAGAATATATTTTCCATGTTCAGCCCTTTGAAGCTAAAGTTTTAGGTATGTCTATACTCCCAAACGCCAACCGCAACTTGCAGAGGACACTTCTCTATCAGTGGCAGTAGCACAAGGACAGTTTGACTAGTATAGTCTATGGGTGCACGGCAGAAGATATGCAGGAACATATAGTAGTTGTAGACTAAGCCATGCAGGAACATATGGTAGTTGTGGGAACATAGAGTAGTTGAAGACTAGGCCATGCAGGAACATATGGTAGTTGTGGGAACATAGAGTAGTTGAAGACTAGGACATGCAAGAACATACCATAGTTGTAGACTAGGACATGCAGGAACATAGAGTGGTTGTAGACTAGGACATGCAGGAACATAGAATAGTTGTAGACTAAGACATACAGAAACATATCGTAGTTGTAGACCAGGACATGCAGGAACATAGAGTAGTTGTAGACTAGGACGTGCAGGTACATATAGTAGTTGTAGACTAGGACATGTAGGAACATAGAGTAGTTGTAGACTAGGACATGCAGGAACATAGGGCCAGATCCACAAAAACCTGGCGTAACTTAAAAAATCCCATTTAAGTTACACTGCCTTAAAGTTTCTACCTAAGTGCCTGATCCACAAAGCACTTCTCTAGAAATTTCAGGCTGTGTAACTAAAATTCCGCCGGCGCAAGGCGTTCCTATTCAAATGGGGCGAGTCCCATTTAAATGAGGCGCGCTCCCGCGCCGGCCGTACTGCGCATGCGCGAAGTTACGTTACGCCGAGTTTTGAGGATCGCGACGGCTTAAAAAGGTTGCGTCGGGAAAAAAAAAAATTACAGCGGCATGCATTCCTGAGGGAGAACTCCATGCCAATTTTCAAAGAAAAAACCGGCATGGGTTCCCCCCCCAGGAGCATACCAGGCCCTTAGGTCTGGCATGGGTTGTAAGGAGACCCCCCCACGCCGAAAAATCGACGTAGGGGGTCCCCCTACAATCCATACCAGACCCGTATCCAAAGCACGCTACCCGGCCGGCCAGGAAAGGAGTGGGGACGAGCGAGCGCCCCCCCCCCTCCTGAGCCGTGCCAGGCCGCGTGCCCTCAACATGGGGGGGTTGGGTGCTCTGGGGCAGGGGGCGCACTGCGGGCCCCCCCACCCCAGAGCACCCTGTCCCCATGTTGATGAGGACAGGACCTCTTCCCGACAACCCTTGCCATTGGTTGTCGGGGTCTGCGGGCGGAGGCTTATCGGAATCTGGGAGTCCCCTCAAATAAGGGGGCCCCCAGATACCGGCCCCCCACCCTAAGTGAATGGATATGGGGTACATTGTACCCCTATCCATTCACCTGTAGGCAAAAAGTAAAAGTTAATAAACACACAACACAAGGCTTTTTAAAATATTTTATTATTCTGCTCCGGATGCCCCCCCTGTCTTCGTTATTAGCTCAATTAGCAGGGGGGGCTTCTTCTTCCGCTTTCCGGGGGTCTTCCACTCTCCGGGGGTCTTCCGCTCTCCGGGGGTCTTCTCCGCTCTCCGGGGGGGGGCTTCTCCGGACTCCGGGGGGCTTCTTTCATCTTCTCCCCTCTTCCGCTGTTGACTCGGCAAACCCCGGTTCTTCTGCAGCTCTCCGGTGCCTTCTTCTTCAGCGCTGGCTGCCTGCTATGTTTGTGTGTTAGCTCGATTTCAAACAGGCAGCCAGCGCGGTCTTCTGTGGCGTCAGGGTCTTCTGGTCTTCTCCCCTCTTCCGATGTTGCCTCGTCGCCTGTTGTCGCTGTAATGATGGAAGCGCGCCTTGCATCACATTTATATAGGCATCACCGTCCCATCATGCTCCGGCAGGTACCCACGTGGTGGGTGCCTACCCACGTGCACCCACCACGTGGGTACCTGCCGGAGCATGATGGGACGGTGATGCCTATATAAATGGGATGCAAGGCGCGCTTCCATCATTACAGCGACAACAGGCGACGAGGCAACATCGGAAGAGGGGAGAAGACCAGAAGACCCTGACGCCACAGAAGACCGCGCTGGCTGCCTGTTTGAAATCGAGCTAACACACAAACATAGCAGGCAGCCAGCGCTGAAGAAGAAGGCACCGGAGAGCTGCAGAAGAACCGGGGTTTGCCGAGTCAACAGCGGAAGAGGGGAGAAGATGGAAGAAGCCCCCCGGAGTCCGGAGAAGCCCCCCCCGGAGAGCGGAGAAGACCCCCGGAGAGCGGAAGACCCCCGGAGAGTGGAAGACCCCCGGAGAGCGGAAGAAGAAGCCCCCCCTGCTAATTGAGCTAATAACGAAGACAGGGGGGGCATCCGGAGCAGAATAATAAAATATTTTAAAAAGCCTTGTGTTGTGTGTTTATTAACTTTTACTTTTTGCCTACAGGTGAATGGATAGGGGTACGATGTACCCCATATCCATTCACTTAGGGTGGGGGGCCGGTATCTGGGGGCCCCCTTATTTGAGGGGACTCCCAGATTCCGATAAGCCTCCGCCCGCAGACCCCGACAACCAATGGCAAGGGTTGTCGGGAAGAGGTCCTGTCCTCATCAACATGGGGACAGGGTGCTCTGGGGTGGGGGGGCCCGCAGTGCGCCCCCCTGCCCCAGAGCACCCAACCCCCCCATGTTGAGGGCATGTGGCCTGGCACGGCTCAGGAGGGGGGGGCGCTCGCTCGTCCCCACTCCCATTCCTGACCGGCCGGGTAGCGTGCTTTGGATACGGGTCTGGTATGGATTGTAGGGGGACCCCCTACGTCGATTTTTCGGCGTAGGGGGGGTCCCCTTACAACCCATACCAGACCTAAGGGCCTGGTATGCTCCTGGGGGGGAACCCATGCCGGTTTTGTTTTTACAAATTGCCGTGGAGTTCTCCCTCGGGAAAGCATACCAAATGCCGTCGCTGGAATGGGCTTTTACAAGGTGTGACTAGTTTACACTTTGTAGAACCAGCCCTAATTTTACACTTGCAAAATAACACTTACGGCGCAAAAAGGAAGCTGGAAAGCTTTGTGGATCGCCTTAAGTGCTAATTTGCATACTAGCAACGGCATTTCGACTCGAAATGCCCCCAGCGGCGGATGCGGTACTGCATCCTAAGATTCGGCAGTGTAATTCAATTACACATGCCGGATCTTCTGCCTAACTTTGGAAAAAGCCTTTTGAGGATCGTTTCCAAAGTTACACACAGACTGAACAGCAGTTAAGTCGGAGTATCTCTTTTGTGGATCTGGCCCATAGAGTAGTTGTAGACTAGGCCATGCAGGAACATATAGTAGTTGTGGGAACATAGAGTAGTTGAAGACTAGGACATGCAAGAACATAGAGTAGTTGTAGACTAGGACATGCAGGAACATATAGTAGTTGTAGACTAGGACATGCAGGAACATAGAGTAGTTGTAGACTAGGACATGCAGGAACATAGAGTAGTTGTAGACTAGGACATGCAGGAACATAGAGTAGTTGTAGACTAGGACATGCAGGAACATAGAGTAGTTGTAGACTAGGACATGCAGGAACATACCATAGTTGTAGACTATGACATGCAGGAACATACCATAGTACAGGGCCGTCTTTAATATGGTTTGGGCCCAGGGCAAACATTTTTTTTGGGCCCCCCTCCAGCTTATTTTGGGCCTGGCTGGTTCACATGTATGTTTTGGCGGTCCTCATTTGTGCAGGTACAGCAGCCCATTGATTTGAATAGGCTGCCATGCCTTTGTTTCCTGCAGAAAAAAGGTGCATTCAGCATTTTAAAAATACAGTTGCCTTGAAATCCATTCTGCTTTTGCACCATGCTACTTACCTGCAGTTCTTGCACACACAAACGCACTGTGTTTTTAAAAGCGTGGCCTAAACATCTAAAAATGCAGCAAGTTTGACAGTGCGGGAACTGCAGATAAGTCACAGCAGACAGCAGAATGGACAGACAGTGCTGTATTTCAGTGCTTGATGGGCATAGGCGTGCCGTGTGCGCAGCCTATTACATGAGGCATGCGCTTTTCTTTGCAGGAAACGCAGGCATGGCGGCCCATTCAAATGAATGGGCTGCTGTGCCTGCGCAAATGTGGGCCGCCAAAACACATACATGTGAACCAGCCAGGCCCAAAATAAGCCCATCAAGCAGTTAAATACAGACAGTAATGTCATGTACTCTGAGGCTTTACTCAGCCTGGACTGCAGGTCTGGTCTGTGATTTAAGGAGTTCCTCTATTTTACACATGGCATGGCATGGGGTCCCATGGCGCTAAAGCAGAATGGACAGACGGTGCTGTGACCCCCATGCCATGCCATGTGTAAAATAGAGGAACTTTTTAAAACACTGACCAGACCTGCAGTGAATCATCAAATATAAAGACTTTGGGCACACTCTACAGAAAACTTCAATTTACAATATAGATTAGCAAACAGTGACATACCTTGAGGAGCAGGACATGAAGAAGTCAGCCTCAGGAAGAGCAAACTGGGGATGTTATAAAATCACATTCTAATTCACTTTTATATGCAAGCAGCACCCAGTGGCAGGAAGGGAGAAGTGCACGTCTAAAGGGAAGTCAGGGGTGCTGTACATTTTAAAACACTGGGAAGGGAAGCAGTACTGTCACTGGCTGCGTGCCGCTGATGATTTTCGGCCTGATTTGTAGGCAGCACAGGGGCTTAACGGGAGGCAGGGCCGCCATCAGGAATTATAGGGCCACTTACACAGCTTCAGGCATGGGCCCCCTGGAGCAGAGAACCGGGATGGGGGGTGCTGCCGCCTGAAATTGAGAAGCAGGGGGGGGGCTGCCGCAAATTTAGAAGCGGGGGGCCCTTTACAAAAAAAGAAATAAAGAAAGAAATAAAGAAAAATATATATAAAAAAGGGGTGTAGCCATCCGGGGCCCTGGGGACCTCTGGGCCCTTTAATAAAAAGAAAAAAAGAAATAAAAAATATATATAAAAAATATATTTTAAAAAGGGGGTTGCCATCTGGGGCCCTGGGGACCTCTGGGCCCTTTAATATTTTTTTTTTAATAAAAATAAATTACAAAAAAAAGGGGGTTGCCATCCGGGACCTCTGGGCCCTTTAATAAAAAATATATATAAAGAAACATTTATAAAAAAAAAAAGGGGGGGTTGCCATCCAGGGCCCTGGGGACCTCTGGGCCCTTAAATAAAAAATAAATAAAAAAAATATATAAACATTTATAAAAAAATAAACATTTATAAAAAAAGATAAAGGGTGTTTGCCACATGGGGACCTCTGAGCCCTTTAATAAAAAAAAAAATATATATATATATATATATATATATATATAATATATATATATATATATATATATATATATATATATATATATATATATATATATATATATATATATATATATATATATATATATAAAAAGAAAAAAAAGAAATAAAATATATAAAAAAAATGTTTTTTATAAAAAAAAGGGGGGTTGCCATCCGGGGACCTCTGGGTCCTATAATAATAATAATAAACATTTTTATATATATATATATATATATATATATATAAATAAACAGATTTTTTTTTATAAAAAAAAGGGGGGTTGTCATCCGGGGCCCTGGGGAACTATGGGCCCCTGGGGACCCCCAGACCTCTAAAAAAAATTGGCCCTTTAATAAAAAATAAAATAAAAATATATTAAAAAATTGTCCCTTTAATAAAAATATATAATTTTTTTTTTATTTAAAAATAAATAAAAAAAAAGGGGGGGTTGCCATCTGGGGCCCTGGGGTCCTCCGGGCCCCTGGGGTCCTCCTGGCCCCTAAAAAAAATAAAAAAAAAAAAAAAAATTTTTTTTTTTTTAAAGGGGGTTGCTTTGGGCCCCCAAAAGTGACAGGGCCCAGGGCACCTGCCCCATTTGCCCTGCGGTAAAGACGGCCCTGTGTAGACTATGACATGCAGGGACATACCATAGTTGTAGACTAGGACATTCAGGAACATACCATAGTTGTAGACTGGGACATGCAGCAACATAGAGTAGTTGTAGACTAGGACATGCAGGAACAGGGCCGGCCTTTGCGGTGTGCGGGTTGTGCGACCGCACAGAGCGCCATGACAACGGGGGCGCTGTGCGGCCGTCACAGCTCGCAATCATTTTAAATAAATAAATGATGTGTGCCGGGAGGCCGCCGTCCGGGTCCCTGCTCAGCAGGCAGCCAGCACGGCACCCGGCGCTGCAGAGGGGGGGAGGCGCCGACGCGCCCGAAGTGTCTGACAAGACACTCACACTGGTCCCTGCTGGCTGGCACGCCCTCCGTTCCTCCTCTCCTCCTCTCCTCCGCTCCTCCGCGTCTTGTCTCAGGTCAGGTGGTACTGTCCTGGGTAGCGCGGCGCCGTTGCGTGCATGCGTAATGCATGCAGTTCAAAGTCTAACGGCGGGACCAGAACAGGACGGGACTGAAGAAAAGTAATGGTAAGGCCGCCCGTCCCCTCCACCTTATCTAGAAGGCTGATAGGTGTCATCCCTCCTCCCACCTCACCTGTTTCCCAGGCACCAGATGTGAGCCAGTTTTTTTAAAAAAACGTAAAAAAAATAAATGGTCTTTTGTTGGAAAAAATAAAAAAGGAAAAAAATAAAACACAGAGGTGATCAAAAACCACCCGCAGTCGTCAGCTTAAGTAATGCAGTGCACATATACAAAATGGCCTGCCATGAAGGGGGGGGGGGGGGGGCGTAAATCACTGATTAACCACGTGACCTCTGGAAGATTTACCCCCCCCCCTTCATGACAGGCCATTTTTTGCAATGTGCACTGTGTAACTTACGCTGACAACCGCACGGTCATGCGACGCTGTACACAAATAACAACATTTGTATTTTTTTTTTCTTGTGGTATTTGATCACCTCTGCGTTATTTTATTTTTTCCTTGTTTTTTTATTTTATATTTTTTTTTTTAAGACAAAATTTGAAAAAAAGAAAAAGAAAATGTTACTTTCTGCTATATAACTTGGGCCCCTTTCACACGGGGCGGATCAGTAATGATCCGCCTCCGTGTGTCCGTACAGCTCAGCGGGGATCCTCCGTAAAATCCCCGCTGAGCTGGCAACTGACAGGGCGGTCCCCGCACACTGTGCAGGGACCGCCCTGTCTTTCCTCCGCTCTCCCCTATAGGGGATCGGATGAATACGGACCGTATGTCCGTGTTCATCCGATCCGGCAGACGGAAGAAAAATAGGATTTCTTCCGTCCAATTTTGCGGAGGCGGACAAATTACGGGTGTCGCTGACACCCGTAATCACATAGGGACCCATGTATGTCCCGTTTTCATCCGCAACGGACAGATGAAAATGCGGACATACGGTCCGCACGTGTGAAAGGGGCCTTATTCAATTTTTTTTTTGTGCTTCAGGAGGGCCATTTGGAGTACAAAAGGTCCTGATGTCAGTGGGGAAAAAACAATGCTCCATCTTTGGTGTCAATGGGAGAAATTGTGCCCCATAATTGGTGTCATTAAGAGATATTGTGTCCCATCATTGATGTCAGTGGGAGTAATGGTTGCCCTATAATCGGTGTTGTCAGGAGAAATTGTGTCCCGTCATTGGTGTCATTGGGAGAAATTGTGCCCCATTATCGGTGTCATTTGATGAATTGTGTCCCATCATTGGTGGCAGTAGGAGGAATTGTACCCAAGGGCTGAAATAAAAGCAAGCAAAGGCCACATCTGGCCCCCGGGCTGCATTTTGGAGACCACTAATTTAGGCCAATGTTTTTGGTACAAAATATCCTAATAAGTGTCTACAAACTATTGGATATATTTATGGAATTTCTTTTTTTTTCTAGTAATGGAGGAGATCAGTGACTTATAGCGGGGCTGCGATATTGCGACGGACAATTTGACACTTTGTGGGAACCAGTGACGCATTAAACAATGCCACATTTTGTGGTGTCAGTGAGAGGAGTAATAACCCATCGTTGGTGTAATTGGGAGGAACTGTGCCCCTTTGTTGGTGTTATTAGAAGGAAATTGTTCCTCATTGTTGGTGTCATTAGGAGGAATTGTGCCCCATTGTTGGTGTCATTAGGAGGAATTGTGCCCCATTGTTGGTGTCATTAGGAGGAATTGTGCCCCATTGTTGGTGTCATTAGGAGGAATTGTGCCCCATTGTTGGTGTCATTAGGAGGAATTGTGCCCCATTGTTGGTGTCATTAGGAGGAATTGTGCCCCATTGTTGGTGTCATTAGGAGGAATTGTGCCCCATTTTGTATGTCAGAAGATGAAATATTGCCCCAAGGGCCAGATAAAAGCAAGTAAAGGGCCACATCTGGCCCCCACGCCGCAGTTTTGAGATCCCTGATCTAGGGCAATTAAAGGCTTAACTGTGTTGCCTAACAAGTGCTTTATGTGTTTTTGCAGTGCCTCAGTGTGAAAGGGGCCTAAGGCATTTTTACAGAGAGGGGCGTTTTTGTAGCGTTTTTTTTTAGCGGCCAAAAGCTGCTCCAAAGATGCTGCTTGCAGGACTCAGTGTGAAAGGGTCCATAGAGATGCATGGATTGTTTGCACATGCACTAAAATTGTCTGTTTATTAAAACAAATTATTTGTTACAAATATTTTTGTCCTCTTTGTGTATGTTTAGGTGACGAGGGGGTGAAGATGGGGGGGGGGGGGGGGGGGCGCCACGGGATTAGCTCGCACAGGGCGCCTGAACACCTAAGGCCGGCCCTGTGCAGGAACATATAGCAGTTGTAGACTGGGACATGCAGGAACATATAGCAGTTGTAGACTAGGCCATGCAGAAATATATAGTAGTTATAAACTATGTAGCACACCCCTGAACTCTGTATGTAGCATACCCCTAAACTCTACAATCTGTGCATAGCACACCCGTAAACTCTGTATTCTGTATGTAGCATACCCCTTAACTCTACACTCTGTGCATAGCACACCCGTAAACTCTGTATTCTGTATGTAGCATACTCCTGAACTCTGCATTCTGTACGTAGCACACCCGTAAACTCTGCATTCTGTACGTAGCACACCCCTGAAGTCTGCATTCTGTACCTAGCACACCCCTGAACTCTGCATTCTGTACGTAGCACACCCCTGAACCCTGCATTCTGTACGTAGCACACACGTAAACTCTGCATTCTGTACGTAGCACACCCCTGAACTCTGCATTCTGTACCTAGCACACCCCTGAACTCTTCCTTCTGTACGTAGCACATCCCTGAACTCTTCCTTCTGTACGTAGCACATCCCTGAACTCCTCACCTAATGCACTCCTGGTATTTATTGCCCCTTTACGATCCTCCCACTGTTAGTGCAACTTGGCCACATCTACCATTTGATGTGGTTTTGGCGATGGGGGGGGGGGGCGTAGTTGAACTCTTGCCCTATTCTCAAAAAAAAGAAAAAAGTCATGGATACATTTATATAGTGTAGATGACAGTCTGCTACGGATTATCAAAGAGGACCCCATGAAAAAAATATAAATGTGGGTTGCCCCTCCATACCAGACCCTTATCCTTCAGGAAGTATAGACGCACCTGCACTTTTTTGTATTTCCTGGGAGGCGATAGATCTTCTTTATTCTTTATTTGGTTGCAGTTAGTGATTTCATCACCTTTAAAAACAAAAACCTTAGATCAGAGCTATTTTTTCACCAATACATCATAAAAAGCTGACTAGAATAAGATGCGAGGGTAGGCTGCCAACAACAACGCGATTATCATATTTTACTTTCACGATTGCTGAATTTATGATTTAATTTAGAAAGAAAAAGCGTGATTTATGTAGTTTGTAGTCACATAGTATATATTCATTTCAAAATGTTGATGGAGTGGCACGGGTCATATAAAGATGGAAACTTAATCTGTTTCTTTAGAATTTTTTTTTTTTTTGTGTGTGGCAACCGCCGTTCTTTTGAAAGGCGCAAATGCGGTGACGTC
This sequence comes from Rana temporaria, assembly GCF_905171775.1. Lineage (NCBI taxonomy): Eukaryota > Metazoa > Chordata > Amphibia > Anura > Ranidae > Rana > Rana temporaria. The sequence goes on along the minus strand of NC_053497.1, from coordinate 176,678,348 downwards.
ATCGACTACGACCAGGATGCGCTGCTGTAAAGGGAAATCTGATGGGAACCTTGATGTAAGGGGAAACCCTGCTAGGGACATTGGTGTAAAGGGGAACTCTGATAGGGACATTGATGTAAGGGGGAACTCTGATAGGGACATTGATGTAGGGGGGCACTCTGATAGGGACATTGATATAAGGGGGAACTATGATAAAAAAAAACAATGTAACGAGGACTCTAATGAAGACCCTGATATAAGGAACACCCTGATGGAGACCCTGAAGTAAGGGGGGCTCAGATGGAGACCCTGAAGTAAGGGGGGCTCAGATGGAGACCCTGAAGTAAGAGGGGTTCTGATGGAGACCCTGAAGTAAAGAAGGCTCTGATGGAGACCCTGAAGTAAGGGGGGCTCTGATGGAGACCCTGAAGTAAGGGGGGTTCTGATGGAGACCCTGAAGTAAGGGGGCTCTGATGGAGACCCTGAAGTAAGGGGGGTTCTGATGGAGACCCTGAAGTAAGGGGGTTCTGATGGAGACCCTGAAGTAAGGGGGGCTCTGATGGAGACCCTGAAGTAAGGGGGGTTCTGATGGAGACCCTGAAGTAAGGGGGCTCTGATGGAGACCCTGAAGTAAGGGGGGCTCTGATGGAGACCCTGAAGTAAGGGGGGCTCTGATGGAGACCCTGAAGTAAGGGGGGCTCTGATGGAGACCCTGAAGTAAGGGGGGCTCTGATGGAGACCCTGAAGTAAGGGGGGTTCTGATGGAGACCCAGATGTAAGGGGAACTCTGATGGGGATCCTGATGTAAAGGGAGACTCCTTCTTCCTCTTCTGTCCTGAACCATATTAAGCTTTTTCTTGGCAAGATCAAAGTGAAAGATTATTTTATTAGAGTCAACATTCATTTATTACTCATTGATTTATCAAACAGTTTTTTTTTTCCGGCCCACAAATATTGTAAAATATACAATCTGGCCCTCCTCCTGAAAACTTTGGGGGCCCCTACACTAGTACATTGGGCTGCCCGACACCCCCAATCAGTTTCCTCCTACGTTGTAGATCTTCTGTATTTCACTGCCCGGACTCTGAACCTGAGATAAAGACTCTCTAAGGGTCCACTTACACTTATGCATCGCCGTTACGCCTGCTGAACTGTTGGCACCGCAGCGCATGTGACGCGAGCTGCCGCAACATGGAGGTGTAGATGGATCTTTAGCGAGTCTTTATCTCAGGTTTAGAGAGACTGCCATGAAATGTGTAAAGTGAGAACCCATTAACCTACGCATTTCACACAATCATGGAATAACAACAAATGTGAAAGTTACATCAACAGCGACTGAACGCAGCAAAATAGAACCTGAAATATACGTTCCATGGAAATACGCAACGGTTTCCTTTTAGCGGTTAGTAAAATGGACCTAAATGGGTATCTTCGAGGTTTTTTTTTTTCTACAGATGTGAGTGCTTCTCTCCGGGGATGGATTCCTTCAAAAGCCAGAGAGACATTTTTAGTTAAATCATTCTTTGACCCGAGTTATATAGCTTCTAGAAGACTACCACCGTATGGGCTAAGCCACAAATCCTTTTGTCGATCAATCTTTTCCATTAGCAAAGAGTACAGATACAATTATAGCAATACATAGAGGGAAGAAGGAAAAGGGGGGACCGGGGTGGTGGTAAACAGCTGATTCTATTAATATCAATCAATAGAGACCAAGACAGTTGCTTTCTGGCCACATGACATACAATTATTATTTCCACCCTGGTTCCCTTGGTCCACATGATATCCTTTCTATTGATCTAAAGTCGATCTAAACCCAGGAATAAAAATGTAATATATTGCAGCTTACCAGTCCTTATATGTGGTAACTGCATTAGGTTTCTTTTTTCATGCTTGCCCCCTTTTCTTCACCTGGTGGTCCTGCATTCAGGGCTGTCTTAATGCTTGGGTACCCCTGGGTAATGCCCAGTGGCCCCAGGTGCAGGTGGGCCCAGGGGAGGACTGACAACTCATGGGGCCCCCGGGCAGTGGAAGATTATGGGGCCCCCGGGCAATGGGAGATTATGGGGCCCCCAGGCAATAGATTATGGGGCCAAACAGTATACACACACACACATACAGTATACATACACAGTATACGCACAGACACACAATATACACACACACACACACACACACAGTATACACAATATACACACAGTATACACAATATACACACACACATACAGTATACACACACATACAGTACACACACACATACAGTATACACACACACACACACACACACATACATACATACATACATACATACAGTATGTGTGTGTGTGTGTGTGTGTGTGTGTGTATACTGTATGTGTGTGTGTGTGTATACTGTGTATGTGTGTGTATATTGTGTATACTGTGTATGTAAACTGTATGTGTATACTGTGTATGTATACTGTAAGCGTGTGTGTGTATACTGTGTATGTATACTGTATGTGTGTATACAGTATACACACAGACACACAATATACACACAGTATACACACACACACACATATATACACACACACACAATACACATACTGAAAAGGTACTGGAGAGGCAGTGCAGCTATAATCCTGGGATTTTTTTTTAAAACACAGATTTGTACATACTGTCCCTGGTTTTACTGAGGTTGGCAACCCTGATGGGGCCCCCTAGTGGCATGGGGCCCTCGGGCAGTGCCTGAATGGTCAGTCCGCCCCTGCATGGGCCCCATGATAATCTTGCGTTACATCCAGTGGCGGCTGGTGGTATGTTTTTTTTTTTTGGGGGGGGGAGGCAAACAATCCACCCGCCGCCACCCCACCAGTAAGTCGGTCAGGTCACAGGCAACCCCCCTGTTAAGTCAGTCACCAGCCCCATACTTACCCCATCTAGGTTACGGGCAGCGCTTCCTCTGGGCAGCAGGCAGCGCCTTCACCCTGCGTCTCCTCCTTGGCGGCCAATAGGATCGCTTTTCCTCACGGCCAATCAGGGTGAGTGGCCTCAGTACCCACTTCCTGATTGGCCGGGAGGAGAATCAGGAAGACAATAGCGAATATTAATTCGCTATTGTCACACAACTGGATGGGCTTGGCCTCTGGCTCTAATCACACGCTTCAAAAAAAGAAAAATCCCATTGGAATCCATGCGTCTGGCGCCCTGCATGTAGATTAGGGGCCGGGCGCATGGATTAGGGGTGTGGCGCCCCTGCGCCCCGTGTGGACGGGCCGCCACTGATTGCATAATACATGCAGAATGTCCTGCATTTGCCAAGACAGTCATGCTTTTTACTAAGCTATCCTGGGATGGCCGTGTCCCAGGCAGCGCCCCCAGAGTCTGGGTTGTGGGTTCAGCAGCAGCCCATCAGACACCTACATCTACAGTCGGTATGACATTTCTCCCCCAGGGGTTTCCAGTGCTTTGCAGAGGTTAAGAAAGATTCCCAGAGGCAAAGCATCTTACTACAGTAAAATCTTGGTTTGAGAGTAACTTGGTTTGAGAGCGTTTTGCAAGACAAGCAACATTTAAAAAAAAATTGTCTTGATATACAAGTAAGCGTCATGTCCCAACTGAGTATAAAGGCAGATGAGCAGACAGAGATGTAATCCAAAGACATGTCAGGGGTTCTTGTAAGCGACTTTCAGGCAAGGTCAGGAGCAGATCTAGTTAGTAGCAGGGGCGGACTGAGCATTCGGGCACTGCCCTAGGGCCCCATGCCACTAGGGGGCCCCATCAGGGTTGCCAGCCTCAGTAAAACCAGGGACAGTATGTACAAATTTTTATTTTTTTTAAATCCCAAGATTAAAGCTGCCCCGCCTCTCCAGTACCTGTTCAGTGTGTGTGTCTGTGTATTTTGTGTGTGTATACTGTGTATGTATGTGTATGTATATTGTGTGTCTGTACTGTGTGTATACTGTGTGTATATATATACTGTATATGTGTGTGTTGTCATGGATATGCAATAAAGCCTGGCAGCTCACCTGTCTCCATCTGTTCTTTAGAGGCCTGACTCTGTTCTGGTTGCCTTTTTATCACCTCTCCTTCCTGTATGGCCCCACCCAGGCCATCCCAGGAAGTCTATATTAACGGTTGCACTACAGGTCTGCAGTGATGTTCAACAGTGTTGTTTGCTTAAGTTCCTGTCTGCAGTGTGCTACGATTACCTCCCTGTGTACCGTTTTTGGCTCGTCCCTGACTTCTCCTGTTTGCCTGTGACCTGGACCTTTTGCCTGTCCCTCGGTTAACCTTGTCTGCCTTTGCCCTGACCTCGGCTTACCCATCACTACCGTTTGTCCTGCCTGCTGCTTCCCCTCTCTCCCTGCGGAGTGTGACCTAGGGGATCCCAGGGGTCGCGACCTGGATCCAGCTGCGACAAAGGCCATCCTCACCACTAAAGGCTCTGGTGAACACAAAGCTGGGTATTTGACTCCGCGCCCTGGGGAATCTTGGGTTCACGCTTCCTCTCTGATAGCAGCAGTCGGCCATAGGGTTCACTACCCTGTGGTGCATCCCTGACCCCAACGGGGTGCACTTGTCACCTGGCCACAGGTGACCTGACATGTGTATACTGTGTGTATGTATACTGTGTGTCTGCGTGTGTATGCTGTGTATGTATATTGTGTGTCTGTGTATACTGTATATGTGTGTGTGTACTGTATACTGCGTATGTAAACTGCGTATGCATATTGTGTGTCTGTGTGTGTGTATACTGTGTATGTATACTGGGCCAGATTCTCCAAGAATTTGCGGCGGCATCGCATAAGCTATTTATACTACGCCGCCGCAACTTACTGGAGCAAGTGCCGTATTCCTCAAGCACTTGCTCCGTAGTTTGCGGCATAGTGTAAAAGGCCCGGCGTATGCCTGCGTAGTTCAAAGGGGGCGGCTTGTATTTAAATTAAGCGCGCCCCCGTGCCGATCGAACTGCGCATGCGGCAGGCTTAAAATAGCCCAGTGCGCATGCTCCAGTTCTCGACGGAAAACGTCAATGACGCCGACGTGTGCGTCATTGACGTAAAGTCGTATTCAAGAACGACTTACGAAAACGACGTACCCGACGGGAAAAGACGACGCGGACCCGACGCCATACTTAACATGGCATACGTGGGACTGGCGTAAGGTTACCCCTTATATAGCAGGGGTAACCTTACGCAAACGACGTAAGCGACGGTTACGCGACGCAATTTCGTTCGGGAATCGGCGTATCAGGCTCATTTGCATAAACAAATGAGACCTGAACGTAAACGCCACCTAGCGGCCGGCGACGAATTACATTTAAGATCCGACAGTGTAAGTGACTTACACCTGTCGGATCTACAGCGTATCTATGCGAAAATGATTCTAGGAATCACTCGCATAGATACGCGGGTCAAAAAAGAGAGATACGACGGAGTTTCCTGAGATACACCGTCGTAACTCTTCTGAGAATATGGCCCACTGTGTATGTATATTGTGTGTGTGTGTGTGTGTATGTATACTGTATGTGTGTGTGTGTGTGTATGTATACTGTGTATGTATATTGTGTGTCTGTGTATACTGTGTATGTATACTGTGTATATATATGTGTGTGTGTGTATACTGTGTGGCCCCATAATATATTGCCTGGGGGCCCCATAATCTCCTATTGCCCAGGAGCCCCATAATCTTCCACTGCCCGGGGGCCCCATAATCTCCATATTGTATTGCCCGGGGGCCCCATAATCTCCTATTGCCCGGGAGCCCCATGAGTTGTCAGCCTGCCCCTGGTCAGTAGCAATGACTCAAGCCATAGTGCAGTTTAAATAGCCCACCAGGTGCCTGTGCGCACTCGTGCACCAGTCCCCCCCCCAACAGTAGATCCCCTAGCACCAGTAGATCCACCAGCAACAGTAGATCCACCAGCAACAGTAGATCCCCTAGTAACAAAAAATTCCCCCACAGCAACTCAAGATACTCACTCACACCACAAAAGAACCCCCACCAGGCCAGCAACCCCCCCCCCCCCCCCCCCCCCCCAAAGTGCTATTAAAACCAGTGTCACCATTTTCACTTTTGCTTCAGTTAGAGGGTGTATGTTTCTTATTTTTCAGTGTTTATATTTTACAAGGAAAATGTAATATACTTTGCCCCGTAGCTTGGTAACCAGAAGTATTAAGGCAACGTGACGCGATACCCCGTATTCAAATCGTTAAAATCCTGGTAATTGCCAATGTTTTATAAGACCGGCGGTTCCCATTTCTCGTCCCCCTGCTGGATCACTTAGCTGTTAAAACCATTACTTAGTATTTTCCAATCGCTGCGCCTTTTCCTTTTCGTGTTCTTGCCTGTTTTCTTTTTTTTTTTTGGTGTGTACGGTTCGCCTTTGAACTCTTAAATTACAGTACAAAGAAAACACAGATTACTGCTGGGTTGGTCATAATTATAGAAAACACAGAGCCTCGCCTTTAAGCCTCGCACCAACATGTTCTTTTTATATAACAATGATTTTGCTTATATATATATATATAAAAAAAAAGAATAAAATAAATAAATAAAAATGAAGAAACAAAAAGAGGAAAAGGGAAAGGAATGTTTGGCTTTTTGTTTATAAAATGATGTCAAACTTGGTAATCTATATGTTAACGTCCTTCATAGAACTTGGCGAGCCGATGGAGTCCAGCCGCGGTTCACATCTGGCGTCCAGATCTTTAGGAGTTCTCTGGGGCTGTTAATAATTATTTAAGTACAGAACATAAACAGCAAGCAAATTCTGAGTTACAACATGACTTTAAATCCTTAATTCTCCTTTTCGAAGGAGAAGAAATCCAGAATCGTTGACATCATGGATGGTTTAGGAATGTGATAATTGAGCAAGTTTCACAACGTACCTCATTTAAAGATCTATTTAATTGGAACCACTCAACCTCCGGAAAGGTTTTTACATAGTTACATAGTAGGTGAGGTTGAAAAAAGACACAAGTCCATCAAGTCCTACCAGGCCCCGCCATAGGGCATACCGGACATAGGCCTGGTGGGCCGCGGCGGCCCGCGGGACGCAGGTCACGTCTCTGTATTGTAGAGGGGGGCTGTACATGGGCACACTGGGCCAGATTCACAAAGAGATACGACGGCGTATCTCCTGATACGCCGTTGTATCTCTGAGATCCGACGGTCGGATCTATGCGACTGATTCATAAGAATCAGTTCCGCATAGATCTCCCTTAGATCTGACAGGTGTAAGTGACTTACACCGTCGGATCTTAGGCTGCAATCTCCCGCCGGCCGCTAGGTGTCGCTTCGGTTTTTTACGCGACGAATATGCAAATGAGGAAAACCGCTGAACGCCCGCCCGCCGCTTTTTTTTCACGTCGTTTGCGTTCGGCTTTTTCCGGCGGATAGTTACCCCTGCTATAGCTATAGCAGGGGTAACTGCGGCGTATCCTATATTTAGTATGGCCGTCGTTCCCGCGCCGAGTTTTAAATTTTAACGTCGTTTGCGTACGTCGATTCAGAATTCGGCCCGACGCTAGTTACGCTCACACCGAAACCACTGACGTCCTAGCGATGTCATTGTGAGCAATGCACATTTAAATCGGCGCAGGGGCGCGCCTGATTTAAATACTACACTCCCCCTAGCCACGGAATTTGAATTCCGCTGGGGGAGTTACGATCCGCCGGTGCAAGTTTCGAGGTAAGTGCTTTGTGAATACTGCACTAGCCTCGCAAAATTGCGCCGGCGGATCGTAAATCAGATAGATTACGCGGATCTAAAGATCCGCTAATCCATCTGAATCTGGCCCAGTGAGGCAAAGTGAGGCATGCAGACGGACACCCTAGGCTTATACTCGAGTCAATACGCTTTCCCATTTTTTTGTGGTAAAATTAGGTGCCTCGGCTTATATTCGGGTCGGCGTATACTCGAGTATATACGGTATAGCATTTTTAGTTCGTGGTGATCAGATACAGCTTAGTTCCACTTTACGTTTCCCTCCATATATTGGATAAAAACACAAAGACCCGGATAACAAGTTACGCCAACGTAAGTGCAAATGTGCGCCGTCGTATCTCTGCACCAGTCCCACAAACAGATATGCGCCTAAAACCAGACTACACCCCGCCGACGTAGCTTGCTTACGCCGGCGTAGGGTGGGCGCACATTTAGGCTGGGTGTATGGTGCCGCTCCTATTGATTAGTCATTCAAACATGCAAATGAGGGGAAATACGGAGATTCACGAACCTGCGTGCGCCCGACGCAGGCTACGCGAGGTGCGCGTAAGTTGTACGTCGGCGTAAAGTTATTCCCCATAAAGGAGGTGTAACCCAGCAGCAGACATGCAAAGGTCTGCACCAGGGAACACAAGCCGGCGTATTTTACGTTGGACGTGTGTCTGGCTGGGCGTAGGTTACGTTCACGCCGTACGCATTGATCCTGCGTAGTTTAGGCAGTTGTTCCGACGTGGTTGTGAGCATGCGCAGGGGAATGTGTCCACGTCACGGCGCATGAGCAGTTTGTGATACGTATCTGTCTGGCGCTCGGACCATCATTTGCATGGGGTCACGCCTCATTTGCATGGGTCACGCCCACTTCCACCTACGCCGGCTTATGACTTCGAATCCCACGCCCATGCTGGGAGCAATAGCTTGCTGAATGCAGTGCTTGCCTCTCCGCGTCCGCGTGGCGTACGGCGTTTGCGTTACGGCGGCGTAATGTGCGCCCACCTCTCTGTGAATCTGGGCCAAAAAGTTAAGACTTTATTTCTTATAAGCCATTTTTTTTTAAACACTATTTACAATAGAGACAAGGAAATCATTATGCTAATTGCCAATCTACGGGCCACGCTGCAAAACTACAAGTATTCCAATGAATCAGAAGGAACAAGCACACGCTTATTGATCGGCATTAGCCGTCCTTGTAGATAAGGTAAGGCAACAAAACTGCAGTTAGGTAGCCCCTTGTCTTGGGGTTGCTAGACAGGAAGTCAGCCGGGCTTTGGTAAATATTGTTCCTTACCATGCTAATTTTATTTAGAAATGAACCTGTGTAATATAACTAAGGCCCCTTTCACACGATCGGGCCATTCAGGTCCGCCTGTCAGTTTTGACGGCAGACCTGAACGGCCGTCCATTGCAGTCCTATGGAGCATCAGATGTCAGCGGAAACCAGTCCCGCATTTTGCAGGTCTGTCCCGGGCACATTCATTCCAGGACAATACAGTGTCCCCGAATGAAACTGACACATCCACCCCCCCCCTCCCGGGCCAATCTGATGCCCCCAAAAAAGGCCGCCACATCACCGCTTTACTCACTGACAGTACTTGTCCTGGCCGTGAATGCCTGGAGGAGCAAAATCCCGCCCCCTGCTTGTGATTGGAGAAATCACAAATCCCGCCTCTTGTGTCCAATCACTGTGCTCTGATTCGTTGCAGCACAAGCTGATTTTTGGGAAGGGAGTGTGTCCCTGAATGGTAGTTTGGAAATGTGGTCACCCTAGCGGAGACATGTCCGCTGACATCCGACCCGATCCGCCAAAATTGGACGGATGGCAATAGGTCCCCATCCGTCCATGGTGGATCGGATTGGGTGAGATCTGATGAAAACGAACATGCTGTCCGTTTTCATCAGATCTCCCCATAGGAGACAGCGGCGCTCGACAAGCCCCTCCCCGCTCAGTGAGCAGAGAGGAACTTGTCGTCCGCCGGCTCAGCGGAGATCAGCAGAGAGAACTCCCACTGAGCTAGCGGGAGCTGGCGGACTCCGTAGCGACGGAGTCCACCTGTGTGGAAGAGGCCTAAAGGAAAAACTTTTGGATAGAGTAGAGATGGATTAGAACCCCTGTCAGGTTTTTATTCACCCTCTAAATTATTCCTGTTTACCAGTTATCAACAAGAGTGAAATTGAAGGAAAATACCAACATTTTAGGTTGTCGCAAAACAGGAATTGAAGGGAAATCTAATGGGGACAGTAGTTCTGGTGATCCTGGTGACAGCCAGGGGTTCCTTTACTTTAGAGGGATTTCCTCTGAAATTTGAATGTATTTGAACATGCTCTTGAATGCGTTGCATCTCCTCCCCAGTGACGTCACCACGCTGATGGTGTGGTCCATGGAGCAATCCAGCCCTCAACCCTCATGATAGGCTGGCTCTACGTCCCTGACAGTGCTACACATCTGGACACTAGGGATGAGCTTTATGTTCGGGTCGAACATGAGTTAGACTCAAACATTGGCTGTTCTCCCGTTCACTATATTGCCGTTCACGGCATGACCCGAGCTAGAAACGGCACAGCGTGCCATTTCTAACTCTGGCACATGCGCAGAAGAAATCGATGTACGGAAATTTGTAAATATCTCCTAAACCGTAGGTTTAGGGAATATTTCCAGCAGCTACAGGTGAGCCTTAAATCTAGGCTTAACTGTAGGTGAAAGTATTATGTAAGGGTTTACCGATCCCTCGGACCATATCACAAAGCACCTCTGTGTTCTTTTGTCGCTTGCTCAGCTCACTCAGCTCTCCTAACTCTCTGGGCTCTTCTGGTTCTCTATAGACAGGGGATCTCCAGACACCCGGGACACTCTCACTCTTCTAAAACCTCCAGATTCCCTCAGTCCCCCTGGAGTCGCCAAGTTGTCTCATCTCTTTCAGTCTTTAAAGCGGAGTTCCACCCAAGAGTGGAACTTCCGCTTTAAGTACTCCTCGCCCCCTAACATGCCACATTTTTTTGGGGGGGGGAGTGGGTACTTACTATTGAGTGGGACTTCCTGTCCCACTGCCTCGTTCCGCCCACAGGCTGCCTTGGCGACTCCTCCTCTCCCCCTAGGCTGCCCCTCCTTCTCAGCAATCTTCTGGGACATGTGACAGGTTCCAGAAGATCACCTATCCACTGGGAGCACGCAGCAAGACTCGCGCACGCTCAGTGCGTGCCCGGCCGTGAAGCCGAAAGCTGTCACAGCCAGGTGCCCACAGTGGCTATGATGGCGCCGGCGGAGAGGAGGGGGAGAGGAGCGATGCTCCGGGCGCCAGCATCGCTGGACCATGGGGCAGGTAAGAGTCTGTTTATTAAAAGTCAGCAGCTACACTTTTTGTAGCTGCTGACTTTTAACAAACAAAAAAAGCCTGGAACTCCGCTTTAAAGCCTCGTACACACGGCCGGGAATCTCGTCTGGGAAAAAAACTTTGTTAGATGAGATACCTGGCAAGCTTTTCTTGCAAAGCCGAGTGCACACACGGCACATTCAAAAGAACCGCCGTTCTTTTGAATGGCAAGAACGTGGTGACGTCATCGACACGACGAGCATGCGCTCGTCACATTCGATGCTGTGGCCGCCATCTTGCTTCACCCTACACTACCCTTGTAAGCTACCGTGCATGCGTCAAAGTCTCATCGAGCATGTGCAGGCTTACAGGAGGACAGATAAGCTTGTAGCCGCATACACACACGGTTTTCTTGTCGGGAAAGAGGCCGACGAGAATCCGACGAGAAAATAGAGAGCAGGTTCTCTATTTTTCTCGTTGAGATTCCCGGGAGTTTTCTTGACGAGAAAACCGGCCGTGTGTACAAGGCTTCAGTCTCGCTTAGTCATTTTGACTCTCTAACCCCTAGGGGCGGTCCGTGCATTGTGGGTTTACGGGTGCCGCCCCCCCTCAACACCTCTGCCGCCCTCCCTATCCATGTGTCCAGCCCCTTTCAGGACACCAGGCACATGAACTCCTAGAGAGTGCGCCCCGAGCCCACCCAATTGTGTGACCATAGCGAATGTATTTTCTCTATTTTAACACTACAGTTACTCCCCGCCAATTAAAAGGCAGGTCATGAGACCTGTTTCCCAATTGGCCAAAGTGCCAGGCGATCCTATTGGAGGAGGAGAGGAGCCCACCGCATTGTAAGTGCCGGACCTCCTGGGGAGGATAGAGCTGGTAGTTTTTTTGCCATCCACCGAGAAGAAAAGCCCATCAGTTGCTACTGCTCAGCCCTATGGACAAGTAATACTGCTCTCCAGCATAGACACCTGTCTCCTAACGGAAGCTCTGAGCTATGGTCAAGTCCCTCATTATGCTCCTGAAAGACCTGGACACTGGGTTGGAGACGTCTTCCCACCCAAAACTCTTCAAAGTCTCCAAACTCTGGAACCCATCCAGGGAATGCCAAACCTCAGAGAAAGCTGTAAGAAGTAGACATGTGCACACTGAAATATTTCCTTTTGGAATTTAGTTTTTTGTCAGAAAAAATTATTTATTTAGTCACTCCCGAAATTCATTTTTATTTATTTTGTTAGGTTAGGCACATTCGACCGCAGGTTCCATAGACACAGATCACTATTGCCACAGTCATGTTGAATCTTCTATCTACATCGAACTGTTGTCACAACTTCATGTTTCTATAATGTCAAATCTTTTCTCTCTATGTTGAATCTTTTCTCTCTATGTCGAATTTTCATGTCTCTATAATGTAAAATCTTTTCTCTCAATGTCTAAAAATCTTGGACTAATAGAGTTAGGGTTAGGCACATTCGAACCACAGGTTTCATAGACACAAATCACTATTGCCAGCGTCATGTTGAATCTTCTATCTTTTATCAAACTTATTGTCGCAACTTCATGTCTCTATAATGTTGAATCTTTTCTCTCTGTCGAATCTTTTCTCTCTATGTCAAATCTTCATGTCTCTATAATGTTGAATTTTTTCTCTCTGTTGAATCTTTTCTCTGATGTTGAATCTTCATGTTTCTATAATGTCGAATCTTTTCTCTCTGTGTGGAATCTTTTCTCTCTATGTCAAACCTTCATGTCTCTACAGTATAATGTTGAATCTTTTGAATCTCTCTATGTCTAATAATCTTGGACTAATAGAGTTAGGTTAGGCACATTCGACCGCAGGTTCCATAGACACAGATCACTATTGCCACCGTCATGTCGAATCTTCTATCCATATCGAACTGTTGTCGCAACTTCATGTCTCTATAATGTTGAATCTTTTCTCTCTATGTTGAATATTTTCTCTCTATGTCAAACCTTCATGTCTCTACAGTATAATGTTGAATCTTTCGAATCTCTCTATGTCTAATAATCTTGGACTAATAGAGTTAAGGTTAGGCACATTCGACCGCAGGTTCGATAGACACAGATCGCTATTGTCGAATCTTCATGTCTCTATAATGTCGAATCTTTTCTCTCTATGTCGAATCTTCATGTCTCTATAATGTCGAATCTTTTCTCTCTATGTCGAACCTTCATGTCTCTATAATGTCGAATCTTTTCTCTCTGTGTCTAATAATCTTGGACTAATAGTTAGGTTAGGCACATTCGACCGCAGGTTCCATAGACACAGATCGCTATTGCCACCATCATGTTGAATCTTCTATCTATATCGAACTGTTGTCGCAACTTCATGTCTCTATAATGTTGAATCTTTTCTCTCCATGTCGAAACTTTTCTCTCTATGTTGAATCTTCATGTCTCTATAATGTCAAATCTTTTCTCTCCATGTCGAATCTTCATGTCTCTATAATGTCAAATCTTTTCTCTCTGTCCAATAATCTTGGACTAATAGAGTAAAGGTTAGGCACATTCGACCGCAGGTTCGATAGACACAGATCGCTATTGTCCGCGTCATGTCGAATCTCCTATCTATATCGAACTGTTGTAGCAACGAAAACGAAAATAAAGCATTTTTTTTATGTCGGATCTTTCGGATTCTGCTCATTCGTTTTCATTTGTTAAAGCGATATCGAAAAAATTTGGACGAAAATGCATTCGGATATAAACGAATGCACATGTCTAGTGAGAAACAGGTTTCTCTGCTCATTATCAGAACCCTTCACTCTGTATACTTGTGAGCCCTGCGCCATTTCTACATCCATTTTCACCGTGTCACATCACACTACACACAGAGGGGGGAGGTGTGTTTATGGCTGGCAATATATGTTAATATTCCTAATTAGTTAAAATGTTACAAATCTGGCATTTTAAAAACTTGAAATGAATGTGTTATCTGAATAACGTGGATTGATAAATTACCGGCATTGATTAATAAAACATGTTCCACTAAGGGAAGGGTTTGAGTAGTCATGCTCCTGTCTTGGCTCCATTTACACTCTGAGGAACGCTATAAAATGAGAAAATTAATCATACCTTTAATGGGCCAATTAATTCATTACATGATACTAACACATAGCACGGACAGATGTTGTACGGTATTGATTGCATGCTGGTTTCAATCTAAATGGATGGATTAGTCCACAGGGCCGAAACAGAATGCCAGGTGGGAGTATATTTGGCGTAACATAATCCCCCCTAAAAAAATTCAAGAAAATCAGTCTTCTCTATTTATTAAGTGCAAGATGAAAGTTGAGCTGTTATTATTCATAGGGCCGAAGGTAGTTTAATTCCGACATCTTACCTCTGGCGTGTTTAGGTGAAAACTCTTTACATTTTAATATACTAGAAGGAGTTTATTAAACACTTCTCGCTGTGTTACATTATAGGCTTAGTCACTTTGGAATTGTACAACTGCGAAAAAAAGCTATTTCTATAGCGCGACAAAATTGGAACCCATCCAGGGAATGCCAAACCTCGGAGAAAGCTGTAAGAAGTAGACATGTGCACACTGAAATATTTCCTTTTGGAATTTCGTTTTTGTCAAAAAAATGTATTCATTTAGTCACTCCCAAAATTCATTTTTACTTATTGTTTTTCATGGTTTGGTTCATTTTTACTTATTTATTATTTGTTTTGTTAAAAAATGCATTCGTTCGAAAATGCGATTGAATTTAGGTTGAATCTGTCATTGAAGGCTTATGGTGTCTGTTGAATGTTCTAAGAAGATTCGATGGAGCAGCTAAACTGTACGACGCCGTGATCGTACATTTCCGGTCGAATACTCCGCCCACAAGCTATAGTAGAATTCTAATGTATGACACTAGTAATAATTATATTTATAAATTATTATTACTAGTCAACCAACATTCAAATTCTCCTATAGCCTATGGGCCGAGCATTTGACCATAAATATCCGCTCACGGGAACTGCTTCAATTAATCTTCATGTCAAATCTTTTCTCTCTATAATGTTGAATCTTCATGTCTCTATAATCTTAAATCTTTTCTCTCTATGTCGAATCTTTTCTCTCTATGTCGAATCTTCATGTCAAATTCTTTGTGGATACGGGAAATACGCTGTAAGTTACAGCGGCGTAGTGTATCTGAGATACACTACGTCGGATGTAAAGAAGCGTCGCGCTACGTGGATCTGGCCCTATATCTTTTGTGCAAACCAATCAATAAACACTCATTGCGAAAATGTAGAAGAATACCTATCGGCCTTAACGTAAGAAAAAAAAATGTTTTTGTATATTTTTTGGGGATATTTATTATAGGAAACAGTAAAAAATATAGTCATTTTTTCAAAATTGTTGCTTTATTTTTGTTTATAGCACAAAAAATAAAAACCGCAGAGGTGATCAAATACCACCAAAAGAAAGCCCTATTTGTGGGAGAAAAAGGACGTCAATTTTGTTTGGGAGCCACGTCGCACGGCCGCGCAATTGTAAGTTAAAGCGACGCAGTGCCGAATCGCAAAAAATGCCCAAATCCTCCGAGGCTGAAGTGATTAAGAAGGGAATTTACACTTTGCATGGGCGTTTTTACTTATATTAGTGAATTTGGTGAATTTGTTTTTAAAGCGACGCAGCGCCGAATCACAAAAAGTGGCCGGGTCATTTGGTAGCCAAATCCTCCGCGGCTGAAGTGGTTTAAACTGATCAGAATCTGAAGCACAAATAGAACAACAGTGAAAAAAAAGGAATACAATATAAATAAATAAAAAGAAAAAAACAAAAAACCTTACACGATAGAATGACATGGGTCCAGAGAGGTTAAAACTGGTCAGATTTTGACTTTTAAAGCAAAAGCACTTAATACACCGTGTCAGAATAAAACACCACAGCCATATCGGAGATGAATTGTGACCTTTCCAAATTGCCACACGTGAACTCAGGCGTGAACATTTCCGTATTACTTTGACTCTTCGAAATGGTGGTGATGAATAAAGAAAGGTGACTTTCAATTGAAGGCCAAACCTATCATGACCTGCAAACACAAATTGTGTTAAAGGAGATCTAAAGGCCAGACACAAACATTCAGAAGTAGAGAAGTAACAAGAATATGGGTTTACTCCTTGTTGTGTTTTTTTATTTTTTTTTGTATGCACTTCTTGGAAGAAAAGTTGACAATCCTCACCTGATTTTGGCCAACTTTCACTACTCAAGTTGACTTGTAAGCGGGTGGTAGATTAGTTTGAGTTTGGCCAGGTGGCAACCTCCCCTAGGATATTAAAGCGGTGCTTCACCCTAAAAAACAAGTTTCTACCCTAAATTTAAGCATACAAGCGTGAGCTACAGTATGCCTTTATTTTATTTTTTGGCGCCGTAATCACAGTTTAATCCCGTAGTTAAGTTTCAGACTCCCCGCAGGGAATGGGCGTTCCTATGCAGAGGGAACATGATTGATGGCGGGCTATGGCGCGTCACGCTTCCCGAAAATAGCCAGAGTAGGACTCGGCTCTTCACGGCGCTATACGGCGCCTGCGCACAGACTAGGAGCTGACTGCGCAGGCGCAGTGAAGAGCCAAGTCCTATTTCGGCTATTTTCGGGAAGCGTGACGCGCCATAGCCGGCCGTCAATCATGTTCCCTCTGCATAGGAACGCCCATTCCCCGCGGGGAGTCTGAAACTTAACTACGGGATTAAACTGTGAGTACGGCGCAAAAAAATAAAATAAAGGCATACTGTAGCTCGCGCTAGTATGCTGGATGCCATGGTAGAAAAAAAAAAATGTTTAGGGTGAACCCCTGCTTTAACAATGGGTTGAGCTAGAGAGTTAGGCCGCGTACACACGGGCCAGATTCTCGTCAGGAAAAAAAATGCAGTTTTTCCTGACGAGATTCTTGGCAAGAATCTCTTGCCGCCCGTGTGTACAGACTCTCCTTTCAAAGGAACCGCGGTTCTTTTGGAAGGCAAGAACACGGTGACGTCCTCGCGTACGACGAGCATGCGCTCGTCATAGCCGATATTATAATGAACGGGACACCCTTTGGAACCCAGTCTTACACGGAGCAGGTAAGTATGACATTGGCCCGGATTCAAGAAGCAATTGCGCCTGTGTAACCATAGGTTACACAGCGCAATTGCTTACTTGCTCCGGCGTAGCGAATGCTTCTGATTCAGGAGCATCGCTACGCTGACTGCAGCCTAAAATCTGCGTGGCATAAGACTCTTATGCCACGCAGATTTTAGGCTGCATTCTTGCGTTGGCCGCTAGGGGGCGCTCCCATTGTGATCTGTGGATAGTATGCAAATTGCATACTAACACCGATTCACACCGTTGCGCGAGCCCTGCGTACGCAAATTACGTAGTTTGCGTACGTCGGGTTTCGCGTAAGGTTACACATCCTAATAGCAGGTGCAGCCAATGCTATAGGATACCCACGTTCCCGCGTCGCGATATTTAAAATCTACGTCGTTTGCGTAAGTGAATTGTGAATGGCGCTGGACGCCATTCACGTTGAAGCAAATGACGTCCTTGCGACGTCATTTGCCGCAATGCACGTCGGGAAAGTTTCCCGACGGAGCATGCGCTCTACGCTCGGCGCGGGAGCGCGCCTAATTTAAATGATTCCCGCCCCCGGCGGGATCATTTACATTGCGTGCGCTTACGCCGTGCAATTTTGGCGGCGCGCCCTCACAGTTTACGGAGCTACTGCTCCGTGAATCGAGGGCAGCGCAAAATATTTGCAGGGGCGCAGGGCAAAATCGTTGCCCTGTGCCTCCGCAAATAAAGCGCAAATGTACCTGAATCTGGGCCATTGTTATCATTTTAGAAAAAAATAAAGAAAGAAATTCCAATCGCTTTCAATTTGTCTAAATGTCGTCTTTTAGAGATTGGGTTTACATCTAATTCACCAATCAAAAAATCTAAACTGATACTTTTTGTATTCGGCTCGGTTTCCAACTTTAATTGAAACTTTTGAAACTTTTCCCATTCAGCAAAAGCGGAAAACTTTAACAATCTGTACTTTGTAACTCTAAATGGTTCTTTCAATTCATTTTCAAATATAAACCAGACCCTCCGGGGGCTCATCATGTTGAATAGATCACCTTCATCTGCGGGAAAACTTTTACCTTCATTTATTTTATTTTTTTTATCCCCCAGCATCGGCTTTATCATCCATTTTTTTCCAAAGGAAACACAATGTCTGGTTTTGCCATTCCGCATAAGCAAACATGAAATATCTACAATGCTACTGAGAAGAAAGGTCATTTTGATTTCTCAATTTCAGCATCGCCAATACGTTTCCCACATAACATGAAGATGTTTCTTGTGTTAAAAGACTCCCCGCCGAGGGGATGATTGCTGACCCCTGTTGAAATACTGCCAGCGATTACGATAGCGAATAAAGCAGTAAATGTGTTTCAGAGTCACAGTTACATGATTAGATGTCTTAAAGTTACAATCCCATCCTCCGGAAAAAAAGAAACTCTATTCTATCACATCTTTCTAAATTACAGGTGGCCTTCTCTTCCAAACAGAAATTGCAATAATGTATGAGAGGCCGAGCAGTCAAGAAAAATAGGCCATGCTGTAACCGTTATTACGCCCGCGCAGCTCTGTTGAAACTTGAAGGCCCTGTACACACGGGGGCAGATCCACGTAGCGGATCGTAATTTTATTCCAGTAGTAACGCTACGCCGCCGCAACTTTGAGAGGCAAGTGCTGTATTCACAAAGCACTTGCCTCTAAAGTTACGGCGGCGTAGTGTAAATCTGCCAGCATAAGGGCGCGGAATTCAAATGTTAAAGATGTGGGCGTGTTTTGTGTTAATTTTACTCGACCCAACGTAAATGACGTTTTTTTCTGAACGGCGCACGCGCCGTCCGTGGGGGTATCCCAGTGCGCATGCTCATTTTACGCAAAGCCCTCTTCGCGAACGACTTACGCAAACGACGTAACATTTTCAAAATTTACAAATGTACCCCCCCACACTTTTCACATATTTATTTGTAAAACTTTTTGAAAACCATTTATAATTTTCCTTCCACTTCACAATTATGTGCCACTTTGTGTTGGACTATCACATAAAATCCCAATAAAATACATTTACATTTTTGGTTGTAACATGAGAAAATGTGGAAAATTCCAAGGGGTGTGAATACTTTTTCAAGGCGCCGTAGAAGAGATTCATGGAGTCTTTTGTGAATACCAATGTTGATTAGCAAACAGCCTCTTTAACCACTTCCTTACTGGGCACGTATACCGGTTCCTGACCAGGTGAAATTTCAGCTTTTGGCACTGCGTCGTTTTAACTGACAATTGCGCGGTCGTGCGACGTGACTCCCAAACAAAATTGGCGTCCTTTTTTCCCCACAAATAGAGCTTTCTTTTGGTGGTATTTGATCACCTCTGCGGTTTTTATTTTTTGCGCCATAAACAAAAAAATAGCGACAATTTTGAAAAAAAGTCAATATTTTTTACTTGTTACTATAATAAATAGCCCATTTTTAAAAAAAAAAAAAAAACATTTTTTTCTCAGTTTAGGCTGATACGTATTCTTCTACATATTTTTGGTAAAAAAAAAAAATCGCAATAAGCGACTGGTTTGCGCAAAAGTTATAGCGCTTACAAAATAGGGGACAGAATTATTATACATTTTTATTATTAATTTTTTTTACTAGTAATGGCGGCGATCTGCGATTTTTATTGGGACTGCGACGTTATGGCGGACACATCGGACACTTTTGACGTCATTCACATTTATACTGCGATCAGTGCTATAAAAATGCACCGATTCTGTATAAATGTGACTGGCAGTGAAGGGGTTAACACTAGGGGGCATGGAAGGGGTTAAATGTATTCCCTGGGTGTGTTCTAACTGTGGGGGGAGGGGGGTGACTGGGGGAGGTGACCGATGCTGTGTCCCTATGTACAAGGGACACAGATCGGTCTCCTCTCTCCCTGACAGGACGTGGATCTCTGTGTTTACACATAGAGCTCCACGTCTTGTCCCTGTAGCCGCCGATCGCGAGTGCATGGCGGACATCGCGGCCGCCAGGCACGCGCATCGGTATCTCAGGAATGCGGCGAGCACGCGCGCGCCGACGGTGGCGCTCGCGCGCCCTCTAGTGGCCTGGAAGAGCGGAGGACGCATATATGCGTCCTGTCAGAGATTTAGAACCACCCTGCGGCCGCACATATTCGTACGGCCGTCGGGAAATGGTTACAAGGAGACAGATTTGCTAAACATTGCATGATAGTCAAAGTTGTCATTAGTCAGGTACACTAGTTGGCAGCATTGGCTACAGCATGGTGAAACGCATTAGTCACAGCGAGCCGCCGCAGTTACAACATATTGGCAATTTACAATTTTTTTAAAGGTCTTTCCTGACTGCTTTATGAGAGAGAGAGAGAGAGAGAGAACGAGAGAGAGAGAGAGAGAGAGAGAACGAGAGAAAGAGAGAGAGAGAACGAGAGAGAGAGAGAGAACGAGAGAGAGAGAGAGAGAGAAAGAGAGAGAGAACGAGAGAACGAGAGAGAGAGAGAGAACGAGAGAGAGAGAGAGAGAGGGAGGGAGAGAGAGAACATATCCATTAAATAATAGGAAAAAAAAATCTAGTTTCTTCATAAGTTTAGGCTAATACATATTTTGCTACATATTTTTTGGTAGCATTTGATCACCACTGTTTTTTTTTTGTTTTTTTTTGGGTTATAAACAAAAAAAGAATGTAAATTTAAAAAAAAAAAAAAAAAAAATATATATATATATATAAATATATATATATATATATATATATATATATATATATATATATATATATATATATAATATATTATAGAGAAAAACACAGGATTTTTTTTTTTTTTTTTTTTTAATTTTCAAGAAGATTGATTTAATCTGCATATAAACTGGTCAATCTAAAGCTTAAGAAACTAGGCAAAATCTAAAAAACATAATACCATCTAACAAAAATAAAAAATAATTTTATATCCAGCCATTGCATCTGACGTCTAAAGATAAAGTATATTGACACAGGGTTTTCACAGCTGCTATCTAGGCATTGCTCAAATCAAATGTTTAATAGGGGAACAAAAACATAATTCATAATTCAACAAAAGCCATCATAGTTTCTGCTTAAGAATTGGCTAAATAATAAAAAAAAATGGCCCATATAAAAAAATTATCTGGATAAAAGAGGATTAATTTTACTTTAAAAACAATGGATTTATTAGTGTTTAATCAATTAATAAACTAGATAAAATGCTAAAAGGCTAGCAGAATAATGTAAAAACAATATAATGCCCTCTAATCAGAAATGGAAGAATGATATCGCTGTATCTATCTGGGTCTTGCATCTGACCTCTAAAGATAAAGTCAATTTTTTTACACAGAGTTTTCACAGCTGCTATCTAGAGCTTTGATATACAGTAAGCGAGGGATCAAGAAAGAGCTTAGCTATGTACAGATACTGTTGGAGGAATGTCATCAGTGGCTTAAAGTGACTCTGGTTGAGTAAAAAAAAAAAACTGTCCCTATAGAACCTGCAAACGAAAAAGGGTTTTTACTCACCTGTCACGCTGTCTGTTCCTACAATCTTTATTCAGCAACAGCCTCTTTATACCAAACACATTTCTGGGAGTTCTGAATGCCTTGTCTCCTGATGTGCTGTAGTTCATTTCACCGGTCCCTACATCACTACAGGACACAATAGTGACATACACTATAATACCAAAAGTATTGGTACACTTGACTTTACGCACACATGAACTTTAATGGCATCCCGGTCTTAGTCCGTAGAGTTCAATATTGAGCTGGCCCCGCCCTTTGCACCTATAACAGCTTAAACTCTTCTAGGAAGGCTGTCAACAAGGTTTACTGTATGTGTGTGTGTTATTATTATTATTATTATTATTATTATTATTAACGATAATAATAATTCATTTTATATAAACAGTATATATATATATTTTCTTTAATAATATTAACAACAATAATAATGAATTTTATATAAACAGTATATATACTACTACTACTACTACTACTACTAATAATATATATTTTAATTATTATTATTATTATTAATTATAATGATAATAATATAATTCAAGAATCATGCTTTATATATATATATATATATATATATATATACAATATTTGTTGTTATTATTATTATTATTATTATTATTAATGATAATAATAATAATACATTTTATATAAACAGTATCTCTCTCTCTCTCTCTCTCTCTCTCTCTCTATCTATCTATCTATCTATCTATCTATCTATCTATCTATCGTATTTATCGGGGTATTGCGCGCGCCGGCGTATAGCGCGCACCCCTTATGTAGACCTGAAATTCCTGTAAAAAAAAAAACATTTTAATACTTAGTTTTGGTGTCTTGCCCGGCATCGTTGTCCGGTGCGGTCCTCCCCGCTTCTCCCGCGCTGTCTCCGAGTCGAATCCCCGCTTCCTGCGCTGTGTTTGAACGCCGCCGCCGACATATACCGAGCGCAGTACACTCTGGCACGCTCGGCCGAATGTACCCGAGTGTACTGCGCTCGGTATATGTCGGCGGTGGCGTTCAAACTGAGCGCGGGTATCGGTGTATATCGCGCACCCACAATTTTCCCCTTATTTTAAGGGGAAAAAAAGTGCGCGGTATACGCCGACAAATACGGTATATATGTATATGTGTGTGTGTGTGTGTGTGTGTGTGTGTATGTGTGTGTGTGTATATATATATATATATATATATATATATATATATATATATATTACTAATAATATAATTCAAGAATCCATACCATTCAAATGTTCTACACACAGAGTTTTCAGAACATATCAGACACAATAAATGGTGCGGGGAACATTACAACATAATTCTTCTATATAATGTGAGTTTGTTGGTCGTACAACACCGAACAATATGAATAAAAATGTGAACAGATTCAAAACATATCACTGCATGTGATGAATGGCCTAATTTATTTGAACTCCTGCCAAATGGATCTCAATTCGGTGACCCGTAGACCCCGGCGCTTTTCACTTTAAACCCGCTGGTAATTAACTGGAGAGGCTGGGTCCTTTTCACTTGGGTTATGTTCAGAAGCTAAGAAGTCATGGACATCTAATTAATTGTCTTGCATTACATAGGAGAAGCCACAAGTGAGAGGTCTACTCCCCCACCGCACGAGACGAAGGGGAAAGAGTTCAGCTGTATACAAATATACAAACAGTAATTTATAGTACGTAGGCGACAAAGAATAAAGACATGGATTTTTAAAATAATAAAAAAAAACATATAATAACAAACTATACATAGAAACATTTTTATGAAAGAGGTGAACCTTTCAGTAATGTTACAAGTCTACATGATTATATGAATGAAAATGTCATATTGTACAGCAACAGTAAATTGGCTTAAAAAAAGGATGAGATTTGGGTGCAGAGCCCAGTTGTGTGAGATTCGTGAATTTAATATTCGCTAATGTCTCCTGCTTCTCCTCCCAGCCAATCAGGAAGCGGGTCCTGAGACCCGATTGGCCAGGCAGTCTTTGACCAAGAGTCCTATCGTGTCTGAGGACCTTTTTCTTGTTCACCTGGGAGGAGAAGCAAAGGCCTCATCAGCAACAGATATTTCCTGGAGCCCTACCACAAATTCAGCTCACCATTAGTCTCCTCCCCGCACCTGTACTACAGCATAGGGTAAGGCCATGGATTGCACACCGGATGGGGGTTTGCGAATGGATCGCCGCATTCCCGATCGAGCAATCGATGGGGGGGGTATGTGTAGTGAGAGTGCCACCCCCCCTCCCCCCACATTAACAAGCACCACCGCCACAGAAACCTTGGGCCTTTACAACCCCCACTAAAAAGAGACAAGTTGGAAGTATATTTGGTACTTGTGTCCCATGGGATGAAAGTCAAAGGGGGGAAGGAAATTAGGCTGTTCACACTTTGTAAGGGAATTTTCCCTTAGTGTAGTAAATAAGTCAAAGCTCAACTGACTTCTGTTCATAGAATAGAATTCATATTCTATTCTATATCTTCATTTATTTTTTTCTTGTATATGATTGGGAATACTTTACTTTACTTTTTTCACCAAATTCACTAATCTAAGTGAAAACTCCCATGCAAAGTGTAAATTCCCTTCTTAACCACTTCAGCCCCACGGAAGATTTGGCCATTTTTTGCGATTCGGCACTGCGTGGCTTTAACTGACAATTGCACGGTCGTGCGACGTGGCTCCCAAACAAAATTGACGTCTTTTTTTTCCCCACAAATAGAACTTTCATTCTGTGTTATTTAATCACCTCTGCTGTTTTAATTTTTTGCGCTATAAACAAAAAAAATGCGTACATTTTGAAAAAAAAGCAATATTTTTTACCTTTTGCTATAATAAATATCCCTCAAAAATATATAAACATTTTTTTGTTCCTAAGTTTAGGCCGATACGTATTCTTCTACATATTTTTGGTAAAAAAAATCACAATAACCGTATATTGATTGGTTGCGCAAAAGTTATAGCGTCTGAAAAATAGGGGCTAGTTTTATGGCATTTTTATTAATTTAAATTTTTTTTAATTAGTAATGGTGGCGATCTGTGATTTGTATCATGACTGCAACATTATGGCGGACACATCGGACACTTGGCACTATTCTGGGACCATTGTCATTTATACAGCAATCAGTGCTATAAAAATGCACTGATTACTGTGTAAATGACACTGGCAGGGAAGAGGTTAATCACTAGGGGCAAGGAAGGGGTTAAGTGTGTCCTAGGGAGTGATTCTAACTGTGTGGGGGCTTGGCTACCAGTGACATGACATTGATCACTGCTCCTGATCACAGGGAGCAGTAGATCCCTATCCTGTCACTAGGCAGAACAGGGAAATGCCTTGTTTACAAGAAAATAGCCCCCCAGCCTAACAAACAAGGTAGGGTTGGTGGGAACAGGGCCGTCTTAATAGCATCATGGGCCCCTACACTGATGACAGTGCAGGTAAACAGACATCAAGTAGGTAGGAGGCAGACTGCCTCCCCTGTGTATCTATCACTCTCAGTGCCATCGTGGGGCCCCCGATTTCGAGGCAGCGTGGGCTCAAGGACCAGCTGCTTTGGGGAAAGTGCAGGGGCCCCTGGGCAGTGCCCAGGTGTGCCCTTTCATTAAGACAGCCCTGGGTGGGAGAAACCTTTCTGATTCTGTCAGAAGCTCCGACAAGATCCTCCTCCCCTCTACTCCCTACAGGATACCCCCATCACCTCAGGACCCACCAATCAGGTAAGTGGATTAGCACCTTTCCTATCACAACACTACTCACTCCTCCTCTATTGCCCACCAAAGTCATGCTGGCCCTCCTCCAAGTTGCACTTTCGCTCCATACCAGTGGTGGCTGGTGCTCCAAATTTTTGGGGGGGCGCAAACAAGCGGAAAAAAAAACATCAATTGCAGCCTCACTGTGCCCATCAATTGTTGCCACTGTGCCATCAAACGCAGCCACTGTGCCATCAAACGCAGCCACTGTGCCATCAAACGCAGCCACTGTGCCATCAAACGCAGCCACTGTGCCATTAATTGTTGCCACTGTGCCGTCAAACGCAGCCCCTGTGCCATCAATTGCCACCACTGTGCCATCAAACGCAGCAACTGTGCCATTAATTGTCAGCACTGTGCCATCAATTGTCGCCACTGTGCCCATCAATTGCTGCCAGTTTGCCCCAAAATACCGCCAGATTGACCTCCCCCCCCCCCGCCTGGCACTTACCTTTCTCGGGTCAGCCATCCTCCTCCACGATTCCTCGATGCCTTCTCCTGCCCTCGATGTCGCTTTAGCCAATCAGGTGACCGGTAACCAGACCTGGTGAACCTGATTGACTGAGACGCGTGTCAGTGTTAACCAGGGAACGCACACCCTGTGCGCCATCTGGTTAATTATTTGGAAGCCTATTAGAGCCCACAGGCTGTAATCGGGAAGCCTATCAGAGCCGCTGCCTCTGATAGACACTTCCAAAACACACCCACCGCTGTAATTCAGATGGCTGGCGCTCAACAGGGGGCCGGCCACCTGAATAGTGGGCAGCAGCGGCGACAATACATAGATGCAATGCATGAATCTATGTATTGAGTGACGGGTGCAGGAGAGAGGGGGCGGCGCTCCTGCGCCCACTATGGACGCACCGCCACTGCTCCATACTATACTATAGTTCACCGGGAAACTCCCTGTAGTCCCAATGGCCAGTCCATCCCTGATCATGGGAAATGTAGTTCTCAAGCATCTGGGGTGCCAAGGTTCGCCATCACTGCTAAAGTTGCATTTAAAATCCTAATACTTTTTGTGCTTTATATTTTCACATGTATTTTATCTTTTAGCTCTTTGTTAACTTTTGAAAACTTTGACTAATGCTAAGAATTAAAAAATAAATAAAAATATAGGGCCAGATTCACAGTCGAGATACGACGGAGTATCTCAGATACTCCGTCGTATCTCTCAGAGTATCTATGCGCCTGATTCATAGAATCAGTTACGCATAGATATGCCCTTAGATGCGCATGAGCATGCGCAGTAGGTCCGGCGCGGGAGCGCGCCTAATTTAAATGGCACACGCCCATTAAAATTACGCGGGCTTACGCCGGAGGCCGCCAGCGTAGGTTTTCATTGCAAGTGCTTTGTGAACCAGGCACTTGCGATGAAAAGTTCACATTTGTAAGTATTTGGGGCCAGATTCACGGAGAATTGCGGCGGCGTAACGCATCGTAGATCCGTTACACCGCCGCAATTCTCCGTGAATCTGGCCCCAAATACTTACAAATGTGAACTTTTTTTTTTTTTTTTTTCAGTAAAAAGCAAAGTTGTAAAATGTTCTTTTTCTGAGAATGGTGTCTTTGCATTGATCCGCTGAGGTAAGCCTGTGGGCAAAGGTCAAATCCGCAACAGGGCTTGGATTAAATTGTATACCGGTAGCGCATGATAATGGCTCCAGCAGAAGCTATGGCTTTCATTGCTAAGTGTACGTGGCTGTGTGTCAATCAACATCTCCCACGTGTACCTGGGCAAAACGAGCAACTAGAAATATAATAAGGGGTTTATGTCATATACAATCTCTTTTCCCTTCACAGCTCCTTAGTAGCTTTTTTTTTTTTAATCCATTCTTCCCTGTGCTAGAGTTTAAAGAGAACCTGTCACAGTATCTTAAAAGCCTTATTTGAATTTTTTAAATTTCCATAATTGATTTTTTTATTTTTTGCCAAGGTGCCTTTGAACTTGCTAGAACATTTGACTATTTACAATAAATTTTGACTTCTCCAGGAAGAGTCCGTTTCCTAGCACAGGCAGGGTCGGATTCCAGACAAGGCCTCGGGCGGCAGTGGGTGCAGGGGCGGCACCGGTGGAATGGGAGTCCTTCTCCCAGCGATCTTGGAGGGGAAGAGAGAGAGAGCTGCCCGGATGTTTAGAGCGCAGCGCAGGGAACACGGCGATAACAAGTTTTTATTTCAATTGCAGTGTTTCACGCGTCTCGTTGTCTGATACAGCTCCGCCCCCTGGTCCCAGAGCTTTGATAGGCAGATCACCCGTCCAATCCTGGTGAACACGGCAATTGAAATCTGTTTTCGCTGTGTTCCCTGCGCTGCGCGGTGATCATCTGGACGGCTCTCCTGTTCCTCTCCTTTCCTCCCCTGCACAGGTAGGCTGAATGGTGGGCACAAGGCTGCATCATGGTGGTCACTGGGCACAAGGCTGCATCATGGTGGGCACTGGGCACAAGGCTGCATTGGTGGGCACAAGGCTGCATTGGTGGGCACTGGGCACAAGGCTGCATTTGGTGGGCTGATGGCTGCATTTGGTGGGCACTGGGCACAAGGCTGCATTGGTGGGCACAAGGCTGCATTGGTGTGGGCATTGGGCACAAGGCTGCATTTGGTGGGCACAAGGCTGCATTTGGTGGGCACAAGGCTGCATGGTGGGCACTGGGCACAAGGCTGCATTTGGTGGGCACAAGGCTGCATTTCGTGGGCACTGGGCACAAGGCTGCATGGTGGGCACTGGGCACAAGGCTGCATTGGTGGGCACAGGCAGCCTGCATTGGTGGGCACAGGCAGCCTGCATTGGTGGGCACAGATGCAGTTGTTGTTAATATTTATTTTTATAACTTAATTCTGCAAACGGTAAAACATTTAAGTGTCATTTCATGAGATAATTTATGAGGGCGTGTTTAGGGGCGGGGGGGCTGGGCGGGACAACTGGTGGCGAGTAACCCTTGAGGCCTGGCTAGTAGCTCAGGACTTGAAATTTTGAGCCCTGGTCTAAGGGGCGGGGAGCTACAGAAGAGGCTGACTTTTCTATTGATGTGCAGAGCTGATAACTTGGCCGTGCTTTTATCAATATACTATACATCTTAGCGGGGCGTGTTTAAACAAATGAATGGCGGCTTTTGCAATGTTGTTGGGCAGCTTTGTATATTTCTAATACCACCCCCAAGTTATCAGCTCTGCCCATCAATTGAAAACTCTGCCTCTTCAGTAGTTATCCGCCCCTTAGACGATATAACAGCAATGCACCCGACCCCTTGTGTGAAGGATATGTCAGTGTAAATCTCCCTGCTGGGTTAAATTGTGGGATTCATGTATTACAAGCTATTGACATGTTAATGACCCTTCCTCAGCCAGCTCCCTAGTTCAAATGGTAATTGATTTATTGTGTGTGGGAAGGAGACCGGCCTTACTGTTTACAATGATTAGAAGTGGCTCATGTTAATTATTCTGATTGCTTCATTGTGGTCAGGCTGTTACAACTAGTATTTAACTCCACTGATGTCTTTATCTAAAGAAACGTGTCTGCATGGTCGGCTCCGACTTGTCTCCTATAATCTGTATGGGAAACCCCACTGTGTGAGGGGGGCGTTCCTAACAGGCTGTAACCACATATAAGCTGAGTTTTTGTGTCAATAAATCAGTCTTGTTCTAGCAGTAAGCTTGGCATGTGTGGCTTTCTGGGCGATTCCAGGGATATCCCTCCTCGTGGAATATTGGGGTGATTTTCGTTATGGGAAGAAGGGAACGTTGACGGGGATATCATACCGATACCGTCACAAATTGGTTGGCAGCAGCGGGATCTTCCCTTCTACTCTCCTTTACACCCGGATTCCAAGCAGACACTGGAAGAACTACTGGAAGTTCGTGGAAGGATTGCTAGCAACAAAACCAAGCGGGTCATCATAGCAGAATCAATGGAGCTAGACCAGGAGGACGGGATTGCAGCAACGCCAGCAGTACAAGAGATGGAGACACCAGGGATTCAGGAGGAGGAATCGCCAGCCAACAAGCTAATGAGAGAGAATCTAGCGTGGTTCGGCCCGAACCCAACGGCAGATGTGGTGCTGAGAGTGATGGACCTGTTAGCGAAGGAGGCTAAAGAAATAAGAGACGCGGAGCTACAGAAGGATAAACAAATAAGGGACGCAGAACTACAGTTAAAACTGGCAGCAGTCCAACAAGCAGCCGCACCTTCTCCAAACAGTGAGTACAGCACAGCAGACGCAAGGAAGATTCCGTTTAGCGCTTTTGATGAAAAGGACTGTGAGATTGATAACTTCCTGGCGGATTTTGAGCGACAATGTAACCTACACCGAATAGCTAGAAGAGAGTGGGTCGCAATATTGTCAGGCAAACTGTCAGGCAAAGCTTCTGATGCTTTCCGGACCGTGCCAGATGAGGATATCCATAGCTACGCCCGGGTTAAAGAAGTGCTCCTGGCTCGTTATGCAGTAACCCCAGAGTCCCACCGACAGAAGTTCAGGGACTCACGCAAAACCACGAAAGACTCTTACGCGGAATGGGCATGCCAGTTGTCCCGGTCGGCCTCTAACTGGGTTAACAGCAGCCAGGCCACCACCGCAGAGGACATTTTGCAACTAATGCTCCTGGAGCAATTTTACAATCACATCCAGACGGATGTCAAAGATTGGGTGAGAGATCGCAGGCCCATGACTCTACCAGAGGCCGCTAAGTTGGCAGATGAATATGCGGATACTCGCAAGACGAACCAGATCACACCACAGGAACAACCTCCACCACAAACGGTGCCCTCACACCCACCAGCCGCTAGATACCAACCTCCTAACAGACCGGTGACATCTAGCCCTCGCTATCCACGCCAGGAGGGCAACGAACAACGCTGCTTCCGGTGCAAACAGCTGGGTCACTTCAAGCAGAATTGCCCCATGAATGACAACACCAGGTTAAATTGGTCTCAACCTGGGTACCGCCCACCAGCAGCAGCCCATTGTGTAGACTCGGCTTGGGATCCCCAGGAGCGGGGTCGGGAAGAACCATTGGGCACCCCTTACGAAGCCCTCATGGTACAATCTGCTATTACGGACAACAGGGAACACCATTGTCAGCTGGACATGGGCTCCAGCCCTGAGCCGGAGGGGCCCTGGAGGGAGCTGGGCAGAAAGAGGCACCGCCGGCCACCCTTCAAGAAGAAGAGGTCCTGGAAGCCGTATAACAAGCTGACCTTGGAGGAGAAGAAGCGACTGGAGGAGAGGGAGTCGCAGCGGGCGTCCCAGATGCGGGCCGAGATGTTTGCCAAGGGCCCACCGGTGGCCCCTTACACCACCACCCAGTTCCTGATGATGAAGGACCACGTGGAGAGCCTGCAGGACATGAGCAAGCAGGAGCTGATCCGTGAGTACATAGAGCTGGAGGAGTGCATAAGCCGCATGGAGGAGGAGAACAACCACCTGAGGTCACAGCAGGCTGACCCCCCCAGGCTCCATGAACTGGAGATGGAGCTGGAGAAGCTCCAAGAGGAGAACCGGCGGCTGCGGAGGGAGCAGGGGGTGGCTGACCTTATGGGGCTCTGAGTCCCCTTCCCCCCCCCCCGGACTCTGAGCACCAGTGCTACAGCATTTCAACAAATATAACTTTTTCTTTTTATGAATCTCCTGTGATTGTCACTTCAGAGCCATAACCTGCCCCCTCCCATAGCGGGACACCTAGACGGCGGCGCATAGACCCATTCGCTGTCTTCACACTGACTTCTGGTGACTTTGCAGATCGCACAAAGACTTGGGGACTGACCGGCGTGTGATCTGACGACCCGGTGGCATACCTGAGTCGGAAGCAGTTACCAATGGAGGTCAGTCACGCCAAACGGAGTTAACCTCGGACTAAAAGCTCTGAACCCGTCAACCCTACTGGACCAGGGAAGGTCCAACCGGGTTTGCCGGAGCAGGGAGAAAAAGGGGGGCCATTGTGAAGGATATGTCAGTGTAAATCTCCCTGCTGGGTTAAATTGTGGGATTCATGTATTACAAGCTATTGACATGTTAATGACCCTTCCTCAGCCAGCTCCCTAGTTCAAATGGTAATTGATTTATTGTGTGTGGGAAGGAGACCGGCCTTACTGTTTACAATGATTAGAAGTGGCTCATGTTAATTATTCTGATTGCTTCATTGTGGTCAGGCTGTTACAACTAGTATTTAACTCCACTGATGTCTTTATCTAAAGAAACGTGTCTGCATGGTCGGCTCCGACTTGTCTCCTATAATCTGTATGGGAAACCCCACTGTGTGAGGGGGGCGTTCCTAACAGGCTGTAACCACATATAAGCTGAGTTTTTGTGTCAATAAATCAGTCTTGTTCTAGCAGTAAGCTTGGCATGTGTGGCTTTCTGGGCGATTCCAGGGATATCCCTCCTCGTGGAATATTGGGGTGATTTTCGTTATGGGAAGAAGGGAACGTTGACGGGGATATCATACCGATACCGTCACACCTTGCAAAGGAGCACGTGCATCGGGAGCGTGCGACAGTGTCTGTCACAATATCATCGTCATTGCGCAGGTGCCGTGTTCAGCTGACTCTGAGCGATTTAACTTTGGCTATTTCCGTCGGCCCGCTTTTGGTTCGTGCTGCGCTTGCTCACTACAGGGGGGACATTATCTGCCGTGGGGGACACTCATTGGCAGAACACCAGCAGCAAGTCCCCACGTTCCAACCCGGCGTCCCAACCGGCGGCTACTATCAACAAGTCTGGGGGGGGGGGGGCGTCATTGAAGGACCCGGCCTTGGGGCAGCAAAGGGACTAAATCCGGAAATAGGAAACTGAGCTGCAGCACGGTGGCCAAGATGATACCGCGGTTTAACAGGACAGGTTCCACTCAGAACAGGCCCCGCTATGGTCAACCAAAGAAGTTGAGGTCATGTGCTCAGCGTCATATCCAGAGGTTGTCTTTGGGAAATAGATGTATGAGTGCTGCCAGCATTGCTGCAGAGGTTGAAGGGGTGGGGGTCAGCCTGTCAGTGCTCAGACCATACGCCACACACTGCATCCAATTAGTCTGCATGGCTGTTGTCCCAGAAGGAAGCCTCTTCTAAAGATGATGCACAAGAAAGTTTGCAAACAGTTTGCTGAAGACAAGCAGACTAAGGACATGGATTACTGGAACCATGTCCTGTGGTCTGATGAGACCAATATAAACGTATTTGGTGTCAGATGGTGACAAGCGTGTGTGGCGGCAACCAGGTGAGGAGTACAAAGACAAAGGTGTCTTGGCTACAGTCAAGCATGGTGGTGGGAGTGTCATGGTCTGGGGCTGCATAAGTGCTGCCGGCACTGGGGAGCTACAGATCATTGAGGGAACCATGAATGCCAACATGTACTGTGACATACTGAAGCAGAGCATGATCCCCTCCCTTCAGAGACGCAGGGCAGTATTCCAACATGATAACGACCCCAAACACACCTCCAAGACCACCACTGCCTTGCTAAAGAAGCTGAGGGTAAAGGTGATGGACTGGCCAAGCATGTCTCTAGACCTAAACCCTATTGAGCATCTGTGGAACATCCTCCAATGGAAGATGGAGGAGCGCAACGTCTCTAACATCCACCAGCTCTGTGATGTCGTCATGGAGGAGGGGAAGAGGACTCCAGTGGCAACCTGTGAAGCTCTGGTGACCTCCATGCCCAAGAGGGTTAAGGCAGTGCTAGAAAATAATGTTGGCCACACAAAATATTGACGCTTTGGGCCCAATTTGGAAATTTTTCACTTAGGGGCGTACTCACTTTTGAGTGTTGAGTTATTTTGAGGGGACAGCAAATTTACACTGTTATACAAGGTGTACACTCACTACTTTACATTGTAGCAAAGTGTCCTTTCTTCAGTGAGAGAGATGGAGCTAAGCACTAGACGTGCTGAGCAGGCTTCGGCCTCACTCTGTGTACAAGACGACACTGGTTGCTAGACGCCAGGATGCTCTAGCAACCAGTTTGGGCAATATAGCTGGTAGGGTGGCTGTGTCTATTTCATTCCATGACACTGTATTGTCCCAGAACGAAGGTGCCTGGGACCAAGGACAGACATGCCAAGTGCGGGACAGTCCCGGACGATTTGGGACATGTGGGTGAATGGACACAGGGAGCTGCGGCTCGGGTGCACCCATAGCAAGCTGCTTGCTGTGGGGGCACTCAACGGGAGGGAGGGGCAAGGAGCGCCAAAGAGGGTCCCCGAGTAGAGAAGTATCCTCGCTACTCTGTGCAAAACCATTACACAGAGCAGGTAAGTATAACATGTTTGTTATTTTTAACGGAAAAAAAATTAGACTTTAGTATCACTTTAAGCTGTACGTTATCGTAAGGATAAGAAACCTTGTGTCTTTAAAAACATATCAGAAATGGAAGCTCCAATAATCCTGCAATGCAGGGCTGATCCTAGGCAGGCGCGTGGGGTACAGTGCACCCAGGCGCCACATAGGTGGGGGCACTGAAGCGCCAGAGTGCTCCCCTCCCTCCTCCTCCTCTCCTTGTCCGTGTCCAGAGGTGGCTCTCTCTGCCGGTCACCGCAGTTGCCACTGTGTTTCCTGCCCAAGCCCGTAACACATCCCTCCTCCTGTCAGAGGAGGAGAGCGAAACAGCGGCTGTCTCTGTGTGGAGAGAGACCAGGAACGCAGCGACATTGCTGGGGGGCGGTCCGTGCCTAACATGTTCTCCTTGTCCGTGTTAGGGGAGCATCTCTGTGTTTGAGCCATTGCCATAGAAACATTTGTAAAGGGGAGGAGTTAGTAAGATGACCACGCCCATGTGGGGGCGCCAGAAATGTTTCTGCACCCAGGCGTCTGTGACCCTAGGATTGGCCCTGCTGCGATGGCTACGGTTTTCTTAAGTTTCTTGTTCAAGACTTGAAGTTAAAAAAGTTTCTCTTCCAAAAAGTGCAACAAAAAGAAACCAAAAAATAAAATACATAAAGTACAGATTACCGGCTCGGTGCTCTTCCTATAAATAAACGATAATTTGTCTTTGTTGCGAATTGGATGGTACTATTGGAAATAGAAATCTTTTTGTAGAGTGGTTTGAAGCAGCTGATGAGGGTCCTGTAAATCATTCAGCAGGTGGCTTTAGCGGCATCATCAGAATCTCTGCAAGACATTGATGAGAATGGTTTATAGGAACAATTTTGTTACAAAATGATGTTCGTCTCTGTGTGATGGCCAGGTGTCTTCATATGGAGAGCCATCCAATCCCTCAAACTACCGATGGATTGGCTTTAGAGGACCGGTATATATAAATTACAACACGATTTTCTTTTATAAAAAAATAAAAATAAGCTCTGGTAAAGAACATGCAAAAAAAACAAAAAAACATCAGACAGCAGGTTGTTAATGGCAAACCAGTAAATGCTAAATCTACAAACTACAATAAAGCCATTGTATGCCAGCAATAGTGTCATGATTACTAGCCACCAGTGGCGGCCGGTGGATTTTTTTTGAGGGGGCGCAGCAAACAGTATGCCACACCACACCCCATCACCGGCGGCTTTCCCTGCTTGCCGGCGGCAGCCACCTCTTCTTCTGCTCTCCACGGGTCATCAGGGGGACGGCCTCTCATTCTCTTTCTCTCCACGGGTCATCACGGCAGCAGCCTTCCGTTCTCCTGCTCCCCACAGGTCATCACGGTGGCTGCCTCTCATTCTCCTGCTCTCCACGGGTCATCACAATGGCGACCTCCCGTTCATCTGCTCTTGCTCTCCACGGGTCATCACGGTTGTGGCCTCTCATTCTCTTGATCTCCACGGGTCATCACGGCGGCAGCCTCTCATTCTCCTTCTCTCCATGGGTCATCACGGAGGCAGCCTCTTGTTCTCTTTCTCTCCACAGGTCATCATGGCGGCGGCCTCCCATTCTCCTGCTCTCCACGGGTCATCATGGCAATGGCCTTCCCATTCTCCTGCTCTCCACGGGCCATTACAGCGGCAGCCTCCCGTTCTCCTGCTCTCCACGGGTCATCACGGAGGCAGCCTCTCGTTCTCCTTCTCTCCACTGGTCATCACGGAGGCAGCCTCTCGTTCTCCTTCTCTCTACAGGTCATCACGGCGGCCTCCCATTCTCCTGCTCTCCACGGGTCATCACGGCAATGGCCTTCCCATTCTCCTGCTCTCCACGGGTCATCACGGCAATGGCTTTTCCATTCTCCTGCTCTCCACAGGTCATCACTGCGGCAGCCTCCCATTCTCCTGCTCTCCATGGATCATCACGGCAATGGCCTTCCCATTCTCCTGCTCTCCACGGGTCATCACGGCGGCAGCCTCCTGTTCTCCTGCTCTCCACAGGTCATCACGGCAGTGGCCTCCCGTTCTGCTCTCCATGGGTCATCACAGTGATCTCCTGTTCTCCTGCTCTCCACGGGTCATCACGGCGTCAGCCTCCGCTCTCCACAGGTCATCATCGGAAAAACAGGTTTCACACTCGCTTCTGAGTGGCTGGATTGAGGATCAGTGTCTTTTCACCAGCGAATATTCATTTGCTGTTGTAACACACCTGGATGTGCTCAGAGAGCATTCTCTGTGACCCGAGCCCATCCTAATTTTTAAGTTTATTAGATCAGGTGCTTAAAAAAAAAAAAAAAAAACCCCGACCGATGTAATTAATGCGCCCGGTGTCCTGAAAGGGGCGGCTCACGTGAATAGGGGGTGGGCAAGACGGCATGAATCTATCAATTTCAAATAGGGGGTGGCGTGGAGAGAGGGGTGGTGCCCGGGCACCCCTAATCAGTGTTGACAACCGTCAGTATTTTTACTGGCAGCCAGTATAAAACAGGCAATTTTCTCCTGCCAGTAAAAGTAAAAGGTTGCCAGTAAAACATATGGCTGTTACTCTCAGCTTGGTCCGGAGCCGGCTGAGACCATCCGAGTGCCTGCTACAGTGTGATTGGAGGGCTCTGGCGGAGGCCGTGCCTAAGCATGTCGTGTTATGTCATGGTGCAATGGAGCCAAGCAGAGTGGCCAGAGCCTTGTGTGTGGGTCGGGAGCAAGGCGGGCTGGGACCGGGAGCATCAGTGCTGTTTACACTGGAGTAGACTGGAGGAACCACTTGGATTGGAGAGAGACTGTCTCCGTGACTCGGGAGGGAACTTGTTGTGTCGGTGAGGTCTCATCATCTGTGCTACTGCACACTTCTCTCAGTGTCACTGTGAGAGTTAATTTTATGTGTGTGTGCCTAATTTCTTGCCCTCCTGAGTCCTGTCCCTTAGATACTTACTATATTGAAAACAAAATAAGAAATATGTTTTTTGTTTTATTATCTACCTTAAATCATATTGCTAATTGCATATTGTATTTGTAGCCTAAATACTGTAATTTTGTAACTTTTTCGAAATGCCAATAAAAACTTGGCTGTGCCAGTAAATTTTGGGTGTTGTGTCAGTAAATTTCAATCTGGTAGGTTGGCAACACTGCCCCTAATGGATGGGCCGCCCCATCACAACACCAGTGCAGTGTGTAAGCCAGGGCTTGTGTCAGGGCTCGGATCACCTGCTGGTGGCACTGTTGTCCTAGAGACAAAGGCTGCTTTTCTGGTGGCCACCAGCGGGTGTCTCCCAGCAGCCATCTTATCCTAGTATTTGTGGTTACACCTGGTACTGGCTGCTGGGAAGGTGTTTAATCCCTATCTTAAATGATATCTGTGCCTCAGTGTTCTGCCTGTGAGCTGTGTCCCTGCATGATGCTGTATCCTGTGTCCTGCTTCCGGTAAATTGTTCATATTAACAAGCTAACGATTGGTTGCTAGGACTACCTAGCAACCAATCATGTGCTGTTTAACTTGAAAAGTTAAGTCCAGCAGTTGCGGTCATCTATTTAGCGCTGCTCACTTTCTCTCTCCCCTGCCGTGAGCGCCGCAGAGTGAATCTGGCGGCTGGCCCTGGGTGTCAGTCACCCGGGAACGTTCCGCACCCAGGCACCCTGTCACAGCTTGCCTCTCCCTGCCCTGACTGTCACAGCTCCGCTGCCTGTGCCTGGTTCTCCAATGTCACTGCTTCACTTGCCAAGCTGACACCCCCCCCCCCCCAATGTGTGGCACCCAGGGGGGCAGACTTCCCCCAACCCACCTGTTGGTACTCCACCGCAAACAGCGCTCCCCACCTTCCAGTGGTGGACTGTTCTTGACATTCTGTTCATGACTGTTCCAGAGAAGGTCTATGGGCCTGATGACTTTAGGAACAGTCCACCGCACAAGACCGATAGACAGTGGGGGGTCGGCGTTATGCGAGGAAGATCAGTGGATTCATTAAGTATATCTCCGTTCTCCACAGGCACAGCCTCCCTGCATGGGAAAACTGTTTTTCTTCCCTGCAGTCGGGCTTCAATAATAAACTATGGGGTAGACTCACGTACCTTTAGGCGGGCGTAGCGTATCTCCTATACGCTACTCCACCGTAGCTTTGAGAGGCGAGTTTTGTATTTTCTAAGATTTTGCCGCCAAAGTTACGGCAGCGTAGTGTATAAGGGCCGGCGTAAGCCCGCCTAATTTAAATGTTGAAGCTGTGGGCGTGTTTTATGTATATTAACTGTGACCCCACGTAAATGACGTTTCGATCGAACGGCGCTTGCGCTATCCGTGGACCTATCCCAGTGCGCATGCTCCAAATGACGTCAGCAAATCGTCATGCTTTCGACGTGAACGTAAATTACGACCAGCCCCATTCACGGACGTGGACGTATCCCAGTGCGCATGCTCCAAATGACGTCGGCAAATCGTCATGCTTTCGACGTGTACGTAAATTACGGCCAGCCCCATTCACGGACGTGGACGTATCCTAGTGCGCATGCTCCAAATGACGTCGGCAAATTGTCATGCTTTCGACGCGAACGTAAATTACGGCCAGCCCCATTCACGGACGTGGACGTATCCCAGTGCGCATGCTCCAAATGACGTTGGCAAAGCGTCATGCTTTCGACGCGAACGTAAATTACGGCCAGCCCCATTCACGGACGAGTTACACAAACGACGTAAAATTTGAAAAAAATTGACACGGTTCCGACGTCCATACTTCACATTGGCTGCGCCATGTTTTTTGTGGTTTATCTTTACGCCTGAAAACCCCTTACGTAAACGGCGTATCTTTACTGCGACGGCCGGGCGTACGTTCGTGAATAGGCATATCTAGCTGATTTACATATTTTAGGCGTAAATCAGTGTACACGCCCCTAGCGGCC
Source organism: Rana temporaria (assembly GCF_905171775.1). NCBI lineage: Eukaryota > Metazoa > Chordata > Amphibia > Anura > Ranidae > Rana > Rana temporaria. Next base: position 176,639,876 of record NC_053497.1, on the reverse strand, counting down.
AGCGTAAATATGCAGTTAAGATACGACGGCGTAGGAGACTTACGCCGGTCGTATCTTAGCGTATCTCAGTTTGAGAATACGCTTAAATATACAACGGCAGGGATTCGGACTTACGACGGCGTATCTACTGATACGCCCGTCGTAAGTCTTTATGAATCTACCCCATTGTTTGAATGTTACAATGTAGCAGCTGATTATTTGCACCCATCAGTGGGTAATAGACAGTGACCACGAGTGAAAAATTGCCCTCAAGTCTAAAAGGGATCAAATATCGTCACTCTTTACCTTTCTTTTTATCTTTTATATACATTTCTGTCTATAGGCTTGGATCTAAAAATGTAACTTTTTTTTTTTTGTATTAAACCTGTATCTTGTTTTTTTAATTATCATTTCTTTGCTTTGATGTCAGACTATATAGTTCCTAATTTTTCTTTTCAGTTATGTTTTTTTTTTAATCAAAATAAAGTTTTAACGCATGCAATCCATTTATATTATATAATCAATGATTGCATGTCATGTCCATCAGTAAAATGACCACTTTAACGCGGGTCGAAAGTAAGTAGCCACTATAAAAGTCTCTGTGAAAAATGGACGGCTCTTCCATTGATCTCTATCACTCGGAATCATGACTCACCAGAAGGAAGATGTATTATTCCAGAAGGAAGACTGCGAAGTGTTCCTGCCCATACACACCGTTTATTGAGGAATCTCAGCAATTTAACCACTTGCTTAATAGGCACATATACCCCCTTCCTGCCCAGGTGAAATTTCACCTTTTAGCACTGTCACGCTTTGAATGACAATTGCGCGGTCGTGCGACGTGGCTCCCAAACAAAATTGACGTCCTTTTTTCCCTACAAATAGAGCTTTCTTTTGGTGGTATTTGATCACATCTGCGGTTTTTAGTTTTTGCGCTATAAACAAAAATAGAGCGACAATTTTGAACAACATTTTTTACTTTTTGCTATAATAAATATAAAAAAAAAATAATAATTCTCAGTGTAGTCCGATACGTATTCTTCTACATATTTTTGGCAAAAATAAAAATCGCAATAAGCGTATATTGATTGGTTTGCACAAACGTTATAGCGTCTACAAAATAGGGGATAGAATTATGAATTTTTTTTTTATTATTATTTTTTTTTACTAGTAATGGCGGCGATCTGCGATTTTTGTCAGGACTGCGATATTGCGGCGGACACTTTTGACACATTTTTGGGACCATTCACATTTATACAGCGAACAATTATATAAATATGCACTGTTAGGCCCCATACACACGATAGAATCCATCCGCTGAAAAATCCCAGCGAATGGGTTTCAGCGGATAGATTCTATGGTGTGTACACTCCAGCGCATCTGTTTCCGCGGATTTTTCTCCCATGCGATGGATTTCCAGCAGATAAATATTTGAAGACATGTCCGCTGGAATCCATCCCAAAGGGATCCCCCGCATGCGTCGTAATGATTCGACGCAAGCGTGGAATTCCTTATATGACAGCGTCGCGCACGTCGCCGCGTCACGTCATCTCCAGAGGATTTCGGCGCGTATTTCGATTCGATGGTGAGTACACTCCATCGCATCAAAATCCGCGCAAATCCTCGAGAGGATTTATCCGTGGAAACGGTCCGCTGGACCGTATCTGCGGATAAATCCTCCCGTGTGTACGGGGCCTAACTGTATAAATGTGACTGGCAGGGAAGGGGTTAACATTAGGGGCGAGGAAGGGGTTAATGTATTCCCTAATTAGTGATTCTTACTGTGGGGGGAGAGGACTGACTGGGGGAGGTGACCGATGGTTGTCCCTATGTACAAGGGACACACCATCAGTCTCTTCTCCCTAACAGGACGTGGAGCTCTGTGTTTACATACACACACAGATCCACGTCCCTGGCTCCGTGACCACCGATCGCGGGTGCCTGGCGGACATCGCGGCCGCCAGGCACACGCATCGGCACCTGACTGACTCGGCGGGCGTGTGCGGGCGTCGCTGGCACCGCTCGCGCGCCCCCCAGTGGCCCGGAGGCCGTGTATAGACGGCCTCCCGGCAATTAAGAGCTGCATTAATACCAGCCGTGCGGGCGGGAAGAGGTTAAAGGAAACGTGTGGTGTGTTTTGACTAAGAACACATTTTGATGGTCATTGGGCCTGATCTACCAAAGGAAATGAGGCGATGCACTTTGCAAGTGTATATTTACTTAACTTACTAAATGTGGTAAAAATTCACTTCGGGCCAGATTCACAGCAGAGATACTCCGTCGTATCTCTCAGAGTATCTATGCGGCTGGTTCATAGAATCAGTTACGCATAGATAGCCCTAAGATCCGACAGGTGTAATTGTTTTACACTGTCGGATCTTAGGATGCAATACCGCGGCCGCCGCTGGGGGGAGTTTGCGTCGTAAACCAGCGTCGGGTATGGAAATTAGTAGTTACGGCGATCCACGATGGTTTTTCGCGTTCGTTACGTCGCTGCTAGTCTAGTTTCCCGTCGCAAAGTTAGTCGTCGTTTTAGGTGTCCTAACTTTACACAGCCCATGTTAAAGTATGGGCGTCGTTCCCGCGTCGAATTTCAAAATTTTTTCTTCTTGCGTAAGACGTCCGAGAATACGAAAGTACGCTACGCACGTCGCCGTTCGAAAAAATGACGTCACTTCGTGCAAAGCACAGCGGGAATTTCAAAACGGAGCATGCGCAGTAGGTCCGGCGCGGGAGCGTGCCTAATTTAAATGGCACACGCCCCTTTGAATTACGCGGGCTTACGCCGGAGGCCACCGGCGTAAGTTTTCTCGCAAGTGCTTTGTGAATCAGGCACTTGCGATGAAAACTTGCGGCAGTGTAACGTATCTACGATACGTTACGCTGCCGCAATTCTACGTGAATCTGGCCCTTAATTCTCAATTACTTGCAAGGAACATTAAAAAAATAAATCTGGATTTTTGCTTGGATGAAATTAATTGGTTGATTGAGGCCACCACAGCTTCCCTAAATTTACCAAGTTAAGTGAAAATTCTCTTTTGGGAGGAGGATCAGTGTTACAACAGCGAATATTAATTCTCTGTTGTAACACACCTGGGTGGGCTCGGAGCGCACTCTCTGCGACCCGAGCCCACCCTATATTGAAGCTTATTAGAGCCTCTGTGCTTCAAATAAACAGCCCCACGCCATTGGAATCCATGTGCCGGTATCCTGAAAGGGGCCAGTCGCATGGATAGGGGAGGCTGCGATGGACGGGGGTGTGGGGCGGCGCCAGTGCCGATCCTGACCTCCCTGGGGCCCTAAGCCCCACATTAAAGATTGAAGTTGAGAAGCTGGGGGAGGGGTGTTCTGCTGTCGCAAATGACATCTTAGGCCGCGTACACACGACAGGTTCATCCGATGAGAATGGTCCGACGGACCGTTTTCATCGGTTCACCGCTGAAGTGGCCTGATGGTCTAATGTGTGTACACACCATCAGTTCAAAATCCGATCGTGTCAGAACGCGGTGACGTAAAACACACAACGTGCTGAAAAAAAACGAAGTTCAATGCTTCCAAGCATGCGTCGACTTGATTCTGAGCATGTGCGGGTTTTGAACCGATGCTTTTGTGTACTAACCATCGGTTTGGACCGATGGGTCAGCGGTCCATCGGTTCGATTTTAAAGCAAGTTTTAAAATTTTGGGCCGAAGGACAACAGACCGATGGGCCGTACACACGGTCGGTTTGGACCGATAAAACTGAACTTCGGTCCATTCTCATCGGTTTTGACCGACCGTGTGTACGCGGCCTAACATTAAAGTGAGAAGCTGAGGGGACATCTAGTAATTTGGGGGGCCCTCCGCAGCTTTGCGGGGCCCTAAGCGGCTTGCATAGTGAGCCTATAGGGTGGATTGGCCCTGGGCGGCGCTCATGTGCCCTTAGTGGTTTGGCCACCCCTGACCCAGACTCAGGTTTATCCCAGAGCCAAACTGTTTTATCTGCACTACACCTTTCGTAGCACAAACTAGAGGGTTCTACAACAGATTATCAAAAATGCAGGGTCATAGACCACAAGGGACGTGGTGGCCCCGGATCACTGAAGCTCGGCCCCGGATCACTGAAGCTCTCCCCGGCTTAAACAAAACCATTTATGGTCCTGAAAGCCGGGACGCGACGCCATCTCGAAGTTTGAGCGGAATTGTTCTAATGAGTTCTCTCTGGCCCCGGCAGAAGTTTCCCGTAACTCTTTTAGCCAAATGTTGTCCTATCTAACTGTGTGAGCGTCTACGGCTCCTAATAGAACACAACAGATCAGATGTGCGCACCTGTCCGCTCGCGCGGCGTACTCCCCGAGAAGTGGCAGCGCGCTCGCCCAGATGAAATATTGATGAATGTCCTGCCTAATGTACAGTGTCTGCTGCCAGCCCAGCTGCACCGCACATTTTCAATCACACTTTTGTTACTTTTTTTTTTTTTTTTCTGCTTATTCTATGATAACGCCGTTTACACATCCTGTGAACAAACAAACTTAATTAGTTTTTTTTATTTATTTTTTCGCACTGCCCATATCATCTGTACAAGTCAGTAGCAATAAGCCTTCTCCCATTTTTTTTTTCTTTTTCTGCCACATGCAGAGAAAATGAATTATGGACAAGCTGGTGATCTAGACTTCCTCGGCTTTATTAAATCCTAATCTTCTGAAAGGTCTTACTAAAAAAGTCACATATGTAAATGGGATAATATTATTCCTATAGCTGCATAGCATAGAAAAATGTGAAAATATATATATATATATTTTTAGAAAACATTAATTGGGACCCAAGGGGAAAAAGAACTTTGCTTTCAATCCAATAGATTTTTTTTTTAAGAGGAAATAACTTTATTTGGTACAGCCTTTAGGCGTATTAAAGTATAACTAAAAGTAAAACTTTTTTTTTTTTCTTAACCATTTAAGACTCAGACCATTATGCAGCTAAAGGACCTGGCCAGTTTTTGCGAATCGACACTGCGTTGCGCTCTTTCGTCCCCCCCTCTTTTCCTGCGGCCAGCCAGGTTGAATGCTCAGATAAGGGGTCTGGTGTGGATTTTTGGGGAAACTCCACGCCATTCTTAAAAAAAATTTGGGGTGGAGTTCCCCTTAAAATCCACACCAGACCTGAAGGGTCTGGAATAGATATTTGGGGGGAACCCCACGTCATTTTTTTTTTAAATTGACGGCGGGTTTCCCCTTAATATCCATACCAGACCTGAAGGGCCTGGTAATTGAATTTGGGGGGACCCCCACATTTTTTTTTCAATGAATGACTTTTCTCTGAATTGCCGGGAGCTGACAATTCATCATAGCCGCGAGTGATTTTAACCACTTAAGCCCCGGACCATTATGCAGGTAAAGGACCCGGCCAGTTTTTGCGAATCGACACTGCGTTGCATTAACTGACAATTGCGCGATCGTGCGACGTGGCTCCCAAACAAAATTGGCGTCCCTTTTTCCCCACAAATAGAGCTTTCTTTTGGTGGTATTTGATCACCTCTGCGTTTTTTATTTTTTGCGCTATAAAACAAAAATAGAGCGACAATTGTGAAAAAAAAATCAATATTTTTTACTTTTTGCTATAATAAATATCCCCCAAAAATATATAAAAAATATTTTTTTCCTCAGTTTAGGTCGATACGTATTCTTCTTCTACCTATTTTTGGTAAAACAAATGACAATAAGCGTTTATCGATTGGCTTGCGCAAAAGTTATAGCGTTTACAAAATAGGGGATAGTTTTATGGCATTTTTATTAATAATTTTTAATAATGGCAGCGATCAGCGATTTTTTTCGTGACTGCGACATTATGGCAGTTATGGCAATATGACATTATTACACATCGGACACTTTTGACGCTATTTTGTCATTTATACAGCGATCAGTGCTAGAAAAATGCACTGATTACTTTGTAAATGACACTGGCAGGGAAGTGGTTAACCACTAGAGGGCGAGAAAGGGATTAAGTGTGTCCTAGGGAGTGATTCTAACTGTGAGGGGGGCTGGGCTATTAGTGACATGACACTGATCGCTGCTCCCAATCAGAGGGAGCAGTAAATCACTGTCCTGTCACTAGGCAGAACAGGGAAATGCCTTGTTTGCAAAGGCATCTCCCCGTTCTGCAGCTCCGTGACACACGGGTCCCACGGGAACGGTCACGGACACATTTTTGGGACTATTGTCATTTTCACAGCGAAAAGTGCTATAAAAATGCATTGATTACTGTGAAAATGACAATGGCAGTGAAGTGGTTAACCACTAGGTGGCGCTAAGGGGTTATGTGTGCCCTAAGGCAGTGATTCTTACTGTAGGGGGGTGTGGCTGTAGGTGTGACGTCACTGATTGTCATTCCCTATATCAGGGAACGGATGATCAGTGTCACTGCCACAGTGAAGAACAGGTAAGGTGTGTTTACACTCACCTCTCCCCGTTCTTCTGCTCCTGTGACTGATCGCGGGACACCGGCAGTGGTCACGGAGCTTCGGAACCGGTCACGTGCGCGCGCCCGCCCGCCCCAGTTGTGCCATTCTGCTAACGTGTAAAGTCAGTAGGGGGTCCTTTAGTGGTTAAAGAGTGGAAAGGGATTAAAACACCTCTCAGGTCTTTATTGCTCTCTGTGCCCCCATTAGGGACAATAATCAGTTTATGACCGTCACTGCCTACTTCTGGGTTCAAACGGAGTTCCACCCAAAAGTTGAAGTTGAAGCTCTGCTTCCTCCCCCCTCCAGGGCCACATTTCACACCTTTCGGGAGGGGAAAGGGAGGAGCAGATACCTGTCAAAAACAGGTACCCCCTCCCTCTTCTGTGTAGGGTCGCTGTCAGTGGTGGATGGCGGCTCTTTCTTTTGGGGGGCGGCAGCCCCCCCTCGGTTGGTCGGTGGCAGGCCCCCGGTTGGTCGGTGGCAGCCCCCCTGGTTGGTCGGTGGCAGCCCCCCCCGGTTGGTCGGTGGCAGCCCCCCCGGTTGTTCAGTGTTCCGCCAATCATGGACGTCCTGTTGTCCGAGGATGAAAAAAAGGTCAGTGATTGGCGGAACACTGAACACAGTGTCTGCTGGGAAACTGAGCCCGAGGGTGAGAGAACGTCTGTTATAGGCGGTAGCAGAACACAGTATCAAATGCCTATCACGGACCAGGTGAAAGCCCCGACTTTTGAAAAATGGACGCCCGCGACCCGACAGGTACACTGACTATCACGGAACGGGACCAGGAGGAAGCCGCGACTTTTGAAAAATGGATGCCCGCAGCCTGTCAAGAATACAGGTACACTGAGGCTGCAATGGGCACAGTGAGAATGGGCGCAGTAAGGCTACAAGGGGCACAGTGAAAATGGGCACAGTAAGGCTGCAATAGTCACAGTATAGCTGCAATGGGCACAGTGAGAATGGGCACAGTAAGGCTGCAATGGGTACAGTGAGAATGGGCACAGTGAGAATGGGCACAGTAAGGCTACAATGGGCACAGTGCGAGTGGGCACAGTAAGGCTGCAATGGGAACAGTGAGAATGGGCACAGTAAGGCTGCAATGGGCACAGTGAGAATGGGCACAGTAAGGCTACAATGAGCACAGTCAGAATGGGCACAGTAAGGCTGAAATGGGCACAGTAAGGCTGCAATGGGCACAGTGAGAATGGGCACAGTAAGGCTACAATGGGCACAGTGAGAATGGGCACAGTAAGGCTACAATGGGCACAGTAAGGCTGCAATGGGCACAGTGAGAAAGGACACAGTAAGGCTACAATGGGCACAGTGAGAATGGGCACAGTGAGGCTACAAGGGGCACAGTGAGAATGGGCACAGTAAGGCTGCAATAGGCACAGTATAGCTGCAATGGGCACAGTGAGAATGGGCACAGTAAGGCTGCAATGGGCACAGTAAGGCTACAATGGGCACAGTGAGAGTGGGCACAGTAAGGCTACAATGGGCACAGTAAGGCTGCAATGGGCACAATGAGAATGGGCACAGTAAGGCTGCAATGGGCACAGTGAGAATGGGCACAGTAAGGCCTCGTACACACGACGGGACACGCTGTACACACCATCAGACCAAATTTCCCGTGGACAGCGAAAGCGGTGACGTGGCCGCGCCGTCGACGCGGCGACGTGCACGACCCTGGAAGGTCAATGCTTCCACGCATGCGTCGAATCAGTTCGACGCATGCGAGGGCTCGTTCGGTACAGACGACCGAACATGTCCGACGGACAGGCTTCCAGCGGGCATGTTTCTTAGCATGCTAAGAAACATTTGTCCGCTGGAAACCTGTCCAATCCGCCGGAAAATTGTCCGGTCGGCCGTACAGACGACCGAACATGTCCGCAGAAACTGGTCCGACGGACCAGTTTCAGCAGACATGTTCGGTTGTGTGTACGAGGCCTCAGGCTACAATGGGCACAGTCAGAATGGGCACAGTGAGGCATGCAAATGGGCACAGTAAGGCTGCAATGGGCACAGTGAGAATGGGCACAGTGAAGCTGCAAATGGGTATTGTTGACCCTCTTTTCCGCTTACAGTAGCTGCTACGTTCTCACCCTAGGCTTATACTTGAGTCAATACGTTTTCCCATTTTTTTGTGGCAAAATTCTGTGCCTTGGCTTGTATTCGGGTCGGCTTATACTCGAGTATATAAGGTATATAAAAATCTTTCTAAAACTAAGAAACTTTTACGCCATACATACACTTTAATTCCTAATGGTACCAAATAATTTTGATTAGTCAAAATGATTTCTTCACCCATTAGGGGAAACATTCATGGGATAATAGGATCCCACTTTCACATTCTAGTGATATGACACTCTATGAGATTATTTGCAGGCCTCAGTCTATGTTCTGTGGGCTCCATCGATTTTCTTCTTAGCCAAGAAGGTCATTTGCTGGTTGCATAACTTTAAAAAAAAGGAAAGTAAAAAGTAAAAAAAAAAAAAGCTTTATGAACATCAATTAGTTCCACTCAACAAAGAGACACAACTACAGACAGCATGTACCTCAGTAATAAAACTATCGTCTTCATTATCTCCAATCCTCGTCTGCAGTCAGCGGTAATAGCAATGAAGCCGTGTGATCGATCTTCGGATGGAAGGTCACAGGATGCTTATAAATAAAGCAATGCTTATTATACGCGATGTACATGATTAGGAAAACATCACTTGTTGTTTTATGTATCGTAACAAAACATTGTGGCCGAGGGAGAAACATTTAGGTGGGGACAATGGGGGGGGGGGGGGTCAGAGATTCAGGCTAAGATTTTTGTTTTTAGCACTGCCGTCAACTGTTCAATTCTCAACAAGTTTCAACGTTTTTAAAGTGGCGGTTCACCCTAAAAACATGTATATACCATTCCATCCAGCATACTGCCGACATGTACAGTATGCTGTTTTTTTGTTTTTTTTCGCTGTACATACCGCCGTATAGCTATCCCCCCCCCCCCCCCCCCCGGGCTTCCCGTAGTGGATCCAGCGGGAGTGGGCGTTCCTATTCAGAGACAAAGTGATTGACGTGATGACAAAAGCTTCCCCCCCGGCGCATAATGCGCGTCACCAATTTCCGAAAGAAGACGAACATCGGTGCGCAGGCGCCGTATAGAGCCGACTCGCAGTTCGGCTTCTTTCGGAAACTGGTGACGCGCCTTATGCGCCGGGGGGAAGCTTTTGTCATCACGTCAATCACTTAGTCTCTAAATAGGAACGCCTAGTCCCGCGGGATCCACTACCCGGAAGCCGGGGGGGAAAATAGCTATACGGCGGTATGTACAGCAAAAAAAAAACAGCACACTGTACATGTCGGCAGTATGCTGGATGGAATGATATATACATGTTTTTAAGGTGAACCTCCACTTTAAAGAACGCCCCTGGAAATATTTTTTACTGTGTTTGTGGTTCCTAAACTGTTTGGCCAATGTAGCCTCACGGATCATCAGGTATCCAATAAGAATTGATGATCTCAAAATACGTATTTTTTTTGTATTCAGCCTGTAAGCAGGGGTTAGTACCCCTCTTAGTACGGCCCCTCCCCTATCTAGCTATATGTAGCACCCTCTAGCTAGGTGCTAATGTACATACAGTCAGGTCCATAAATATTGGGACATCGACCCAATTCTAATCTTTTTGGCTCTATATACCACCACCATGGGTTTGAAATGAAAGACTGCAGACTTTCAGCTTTAATTTGAGGGTATTTGCATCCGAATCAGGTGAACGGTGTAGGAATTACAACAGTTTGTATATGTGCCTCCCACTTTTTAAGGGACCAAAAGTAATGAGACAATTGGCTGCTCAGCTGTTCCATGGCCAGGTGTGTGTTATTCCCTCATTATCCTATTTACAAGGAGCAGATAAAAGGTCCAGAGTTCATTTCAAGTGTGCTATTTGCATTTGGAATCTGTTGCTGTCAACTCTCAATATGAGATCCAAAGAGCTGTCACTATCAGTGAAGCAAGCCATCATTAGGCTGAAAAAACAAAACAAACTCATCAGAGAGATAGCAAAATCATTAGGTGTGGCCAAATCAACTGTTTGGAACATCCTTAAAAAGAAAAAAACGCACCGTTGAGCTCAGCAACACCAAATGACCCGGAAGATATGCGCCTCCCACTTTTTAACCACTTAAGGACCGCCTCCTGCACATATACGTCGGCAGAATGGCACGGCTGGGCACAAGCACGTACAGGTACGTCCTCCTTAAGGGCCCAGCCTGCGGCGCGCGACCCGGTCCGAAGCTCCCGCGATCGGTCCCCAGGGCTGAAGAACGGGGAGAGCTGTGTGTAAACACAGCTTCCCCGTTCTTCACTGTGGCGCCGTCATCGATCGTGTGTTCCCTTATATAGGGAACCACAATCAATGACGTCACGCCTACAGCCACACCCCCCTACAGTTAGAAACACAGATGAGGTCATACATAACCCCTTCAGCGCCCCCTTGTGGTTAACTCCCATACTGCAATTGTCATTTTCACATTAAACAATGCATTTTTAATGCATTTTTTGCTGTGAAAATGACAATGGTCCCAAAAATGTGTCAAGTCTGTCCAAAGTGTCCGCCATAGTGTCGCAGTCACGAAAAAAAAATTGCTGATCGCCGCCATTTGTAGTAAAAAATTTTTTTTATAAAAATGCAATAAAACCATCCCCTATTTTGTAAACGCTATACATTTTGATTGATTTGAATTGATTTTTGATTCCAAATGCAAATAGCACACTTGAAATGAACTCTGGACCTTTTATCTGCTCCCTGTAAATGGGATAATGAAGGAATAACACACACCTGGCCATGGAACAGCTGAGCAACCAACTGTCCCATTACTTTTGGTCCCTTAAAAAGTGGGAGGCACATCTACAAACTGTTGTAATTCCTACACCGTTCACCTGATTTGGATGTAAATACCCTCAAATTAAAGCTGAAAGTCTGCAGTTAAAGCACATCTTGTTTGTTTCATTTCAAATACATTGTGGTGGTGTATAGAGCAAAAAAGATTAGAATTGTGTTAATGTCACAATATTTATGGACCAGACTGTAACTGGTAGTGTAGGAAACTGTCAGGTCACCTGTGGCCAGGTGACAAGTGCACCCCGTTGGGGTCAGGGATGCACCACAGGGTAGTGAACCCTATGGCCGACTGCTGCGATTAGAGAGAAAGCGTGAACCCAAGATTCTCCAGGGCATGGAGTCTAAGACCCAGCTTTGTGTTCACCAGAGCCTCTAGTGGTGAGGATGGCCTTCGCCGCAGCTGGATCCAGGTCGCGACCCCTGGGATCCACTAGGTCACGCTCCGCAGAGAGAGAGAGGGGAAGCAGCAAGCAGGACAAGCGGTAGTGATGGGTAAACCGAGGTCAGGGCAACAGGCAGACAAGGGTAACCGAGGGACAGGCAAAAGGTCAGGATCACAGGCAAACAGGAGAAGTCAGGGACGAGCCAAAAACGGTACACAGGAAGATAATCGTAGTACACTGCAGACAGGAATTAAAGCTAACAACACGGTTGAACAGCAAAGCAGACTAGCAGTGCAGTGGTTAATATAGGCTTCCTGGGATGGCCTAAGGTGGAGCAATACAGGGAGGAAGGTGATAAAAGACAGTCAGAAGGACGGTCAGGCCTCTAATGAACACATGGAGATCAGGTAAGCTAGCAGACTTTATTGCATATCCATGACAGAAAATTTGGTCAGGCTGAGCGCCAGGTCCTGGGTAGAGTCTGGGTCAGGGCTGAGTGACCCAGAGAGGCTAGATGACTCACAAAGCAGCACCTCTGGTAACTCCCCCTGCTCTTTGGAACCATGGAGAAGCTTCCAAAAGTAGAGGGTAAAGATGTGTATAGAGGGCGCTCTGAATAGCAGAACTGAGCAGATAGATGTCCTTATTGGAGGTAAAATATTCAAACATCTTCATGCACTTAGGGCTGCATTCAAAGTGGAGAGCAATCTCTAGTATACAAAACAAAACAGAAAGAGGCGCCTCTAAGTGCAGTATTATAACTTTTAATATCCCAAAGGGATTAAAAACACTTACAGGACGGATGATGAAAGGGGTGCATCATAAGTAAAGGGGGGCAGGTGATCCGGCAACAGGGTGGTCCCAGTTTGTGTCAGAAATTCCCAGAGATGATGATAGTAAGCAGCATGCGATCTCAGAAGGGCCAGCAGGAAGAAGTTGCAGCTCTGGAGGCACCGATGAAGCAGCCACGCTGCTGGGAATCGGTGTGGAACGCTAGTCCCGGAAGTGACATCTGCGGGATGGGACCGACAACCGGCGTGGACAGCAAACCGGAAGGGATGTCATCAAAATCTTTAAAATCCATCCACGCTGGTTGTCGGTGAGCATTTTCTACTCCCACTGGCCATAGCCTGGCCCATCTAAAACCCAAAAGACATGAAAATGGCCCTTCGTATAGAAAGTTTGGAAACCTCTGAACTAGATGTGACTTTTTCAACCTAACTATGTAATTATATAACCCATCTGCTACTTTAATCTAAACCCAACCCTCACAATTCTAATTGAAATAGTATCTATGTATCTACAGATGACCTCTAGGTTGCTTCTAAGGTCGTTATTGTCATCCGTTTTGATACATCTGTTGGTTTATAGTCAGAAATTCTTTTCTCTGTGGGCTGGTGAGATATGATCATTGAAATGACAACTGTTTGGTCAGTTACTCATTCTGTGTTACTCACTAAGATAATGTATCTTTATATATTGCCTCCCTGAGTGTATTTCTGTGTATATTGTACCAGCGTTGGTCATCTTTGGTCTAGGTATATGCTTTCCATTGCTAGTTTCCTATGTGACCCAATCTAGGGGGGTTTGCCTTGCCTGCATATAGCATTTGAATGCATATTTTTTCACCCCATATCACTCAACATTCATCATTTTCATGTTGCCATGTTTAAAAGAAACATGCAGCCAAGGGCATCAGGGGTCGCCACCTTGGACTTTTAAGGCAGAAAAATAAAGATAAAGAAGTATATATAAAAAAAGGCACACAAGTGCCGACTTTATTGAAAATACAAATGTAGTAAATATTATTATCTTTATACTGTATACAGTATATGTACACAAGAGCAGGGGCGGATCCAAGGGGGAGGGGGGCAACAGGGTAATTGCCACCTCTAAGAAATTAGTTTTGGTTGCGGAACTTATGGCACCTGAGAGTCTGAGCGCCGCACTCCGGGAGCTGCCAGGTGCCTCGGTGTGTGGGCGGGCGGTGAGTGAGAGTCAGAGAGTGGGCGGTCAGCTGGTCGGCTCTGTGGGTGAGCGGGTGGCTGGCCAATCAACAAGCTGGCGGCCGGGGGAGCAGAGAGATGACGTCATCTCTCACCACCCCGCCCCTGCCCTGCATCCCTGCAGTAACTTCCGCCCTCACTGTGCAGGCAGCAGAGAGATTACATCATCTCTCTGTTGCCTAAATCTGACAAGCAAAACACAACCTTGGCAAGTAACAATCTGCAAGGTGTGGCAGGTGAGGTGGCAAGTCACAATCCGCAACATGTGGCAGGTGACGTGGCAGGTGACAGTCTGCATCTGGTGGCAGGCAAGTGACATTCCGCAACTTGTAGCAAGTGACAAACCGCAACATGTGGCAGGTGAGGTGGCGTGGTATGTGGGCATTGCCCATCCCATCGGCTCCTGACGGGACAGGCAAGAGGTTAGACAAGATGGACTATACAAACACCTATGGCCTCGCCATCCAAAGTGGCAAGCGAGCCGCCGCAGAATCTCGGCCGTCCATTGATGTATATGTGTGGTATGTGGGCATTGCCCATCCCATAGGCTCCTGACGGGACGTGCAAGAGGTTAGACAAGATAGACTATACAAACACCTATGGCCTCGCCATCCAAAGCGGCAAGCGAGCCGCCACAGACTCTCGCCCGTCCATTGATTCATATGTATGGTATGTGGGCATTGCCCATCCCATAGGCTTCTGATGGGACAGGCAAGAGGTTAGACAAGGTGGACTATACAAACACCTATGGCCTCGCCATCCAAATCGGCAAGCTAGCTGCCGCAGGATCTCGGCCGTCCATTGATGCATACAGTATGTGTGATATGTGGGCATTGCCCATCCCATAGGCTTCTGATGGGACATGCAAGAGGTTAGACATGGTGGACTATACAAACACCTATGGCCTCGCCATCCAAAGCGGAAAGCTAGCCATCGCAGGATCTCGGCTGTCCATTGATGCATAGGTGTGGTATGTGGGCATTGTCCATTCCCTAGGCTCCTGGCGGGACAGGCAAGAGGTTAGACAAGGTGGACTATACAAATCTCTATGGCCTCGCCATCCAAAGCGGCAAGCGAGCTGCCGCAGGATCTCGGCCGTCCATTGATGCATAGGTGAGGTATGGGGGCATTGCCCATCCCATAGGCTTCTGATGGGACATGCAAGAGGTTAGACAAGGTGGACTATACAAACACCTATGGCCTCGCCATTCAAAGTGGCAAGCTAGCTGTCGCAGGATCTCGGCCGTCCATTGATGCATAGGTGTGGTATGTGGGCATTGTCCATTCCCTAGGCTCCTGACGGGATGGGCAAGAGGTTAGACAATGTGGACTTTACAAACACCTATGGCTTCACCACCCAAAGCGGCAAGCTAGCGGCTGCAAGATTTTGGCCGTCCATTGATGCATATGTGTGGTATGTGGGCATTTCCCATCCCATCAGCTCCTGACGGGACAGGCAAGAGGTTAGATAAGGTGGACTATACAAATCTCTATGGCCTCCCCATCCAAAGCGGCAAGCGAGCCGCCGCAGGATCTCGGCAGTCCATTGATGCATATGTGTGGTATGTGAGCATTGCCCATCCTATCTGCTCCTGACAGGATGGGCAAGAGGTTAGACAAGGTGGACTATACAAACACCTATGGCCTCGCCATGCAAAGCGGCAAGCTAGCCCCGGCAAGATCTCGCCCATCCGCTACTTTTTTTAAAGCACAAGTTGTTTTCTTCACTGATTTTAAACAAACTGCCCTTACGCCAAAGCAGACCTTCAGCGCCGCTGACTTTTCTTTTCATTAGTCCTAAGCTCAAGTCGCGGCGATAATGTACGGAGCCTCTCACGTTAAGAGCCATTTAAAATGTTCCTTGAACTTCCAACAACAGTTACATTGTTGAGCGGTTTACTCGTACATAGCTTTAATAAATAAAGCCCCGGGTTTCCACGGCAACGCAAGAACACGCCGCGCCGCAGAACATTCATATTAGTAAAAAGAATCGAGTTTCCAGTAGTCTTTGGCTACGTTCACTCTTACCCTGCTATTGTTTCCTGGACACCATTGTAAAAATGTGCCATTCCACATAAATAAAATAAATTACATATGAATTTCTTTTTTGTGTTGATTTATAATACAACTTTACAATATGTACCAAAGGAAAGAAAGAAGGAAGCGAAGGAATTGTATATAATTTTACTGTTCTATGGCGTTAGTGGAAAGTATAGAAAGCCGCATCACTTGGGTCTCGACTCTGCTTCCCCGTTGAGTTGTGTATTGAATAGAACTCTGCGTCCTTCCTTGGCGTTCAGATTCTGCGGATGGTACAGCGAATGTAAACTATGGCTTCGGCCAAGACGGGTCAAGACGTCGGGGAAATTAAAGTGGAACGATGGACAAATTTGTTTTTTATTGTAGATTTTTCAGTGGTACCAGTAACTAGGGATGAGCTCCGAGTTCGAGTCGAACATTGCCTGTTCGCCTATTCGGCGAACAATTTGGGGTGTTTGCGGCAAATTCGAAAAGCCGTGGAAACACCCTGCTAAAGTCTATGGGAGAAATCTAAAGTGCTCATTTTAAAGGCTAATAAGCAAGTTATTGTCATTAAAAGTGTTTGGGGACCCGGGTCCTGCCCCAGCGGACATGTATCAATGAAAAAAAAAAGTTTTTAAAAACGGACGTTTTTTCGGGAGCAGTGAATTTAATAATGATCAAAGTGAAACAATAAAAGTGAAATATTCCTTTGAATTTCGTACCTGGGGGGGGGGGTGTCTATAGTATGCCTGTGAAGTAGCGCATGTTTCCCGTGCTTAGAACTGTCCCTGCACAAAGTGTCATTTCTGAAGGAAAAAAGTCATTTAAAATCACTCGCTGCTATAATGAATTGTCGGCTCCCGGCAATTCAGAGAAAAGTCATTCATTGAAAAAAAAAAACGTGGGGGTCCCCCCAAATTCAATTACCAGGCCCTTCAGGTCTGGTATGGATATTAAGTGGATATTAAGGGGAACCCCGTCGTCAAATTTGACGTAGGGTTCCCCCCAAATATCCATTCCAGACCCTTCAGGTCTGGTGTGGATTTTAAGGGGAACTTCACCCCAAATTAAAAAAAAAATGGCGTGGAGTTCCCCCAAAAATCCACACCAGACCCCTTATCCGAGCATGCAACCTGGCCGGCCGCAGAAAAAGAGGGGGGGACGAGAGAGCGCCCCCCTCTCCTGAACCGTACCAGGCCACATGCCCTCAACATTGGGAGGATGCTTTGGGGGTCTGTGACCCCTCAAAGCACCATGTCCCCATGTTGATAGGGACAAGGGCCTCATCCCCACAACCTTTGCCCGGTGGTTGTGGGGGTCTGTGGGCGGGGGGCTTATGGGAATCTGGAAGACCCCTTTAACAAAGGGGACCCCAGATCCTGCCCCCCCCCCCTATGTGAATTGGTAACGTGTGAAGAATTGTAAAAATAAAACACACACACCGTGGAAAAAGTCCTTTATTAAAAAAAATTAAAATAATCCAGCTGTGGCAATCCACTCTCGGTCCCCGCTCCAACGCTGTCAGTATCCTGCGACGGGTGATCTCCTCTCCGCCGGGGTCCAGCAATGAGAAGATCTCTACATCCAGGTCTGGGATCCAGTGCGCACGCATGCCCGGCGAATGACGAGGCTTTAGCTAGTGACAACTCTTATATAGGTGAGGCGGGCCACCCATCACGTGACCCCGTCCCCCTCTGACGCACCCTCTGACTACGTCAATGGGGAAGCCCAGGCCCCCCCGTTATGGGGGGGGGACGTTCGTCTCATCCCTACCAGTAACACATTTTTTTCCACAAAAGGGTAATTTTTTATTATACGAAAAAATTACCATCAAAATATCGCAGGCAGTTACTTTCAGAAGAGGCACATATATGTGTGGGAATCTCGCGTAATTACCTCATTTGCATAGACGACGGGGAAAACGACGATGCGACACATAGTGGCGGGAAAAAAAATTGCTTTTAAGATCTGACAGCGTAAGAGCCTTACGCCAGTCAGATCTAATGGTTATCTATGCATAACTGATTCTATGAATCAGTCGCATAGATACCCGGGGCCAGATGAGGAGTTACGACGGCACAAATAATGTTGCGCCGTCGTAACGCCTTTGAGAATCTGGGCCTAACTTTACTAGAATACATTAAGCTTGTGTATTACAGGGGTATTAATATTTAAAAAGCGAAATTGTGGCCGGAACTTCGCTTTAAGCTGCATAATGGTCCGGGGCTAAAGTGGTTACGTTTGCTTGTTTTTTTGGGTTTTTTTTCCCTTTTTTTTTCACCTCAGAGAACACTATCATGAGACTTATTCAGTTCTACGTTCATTCGCTGTCTCAAATATGGTTCACATCATTGTGGTATATTTTCTTGCTTTTTCTCTTTTTTTTTTTTCCTTTTTCTTTTTTTCTATTTCCCCTTTTACTTTCCTTATTGTTTCTTATTTCTTTTATTTATTTATTTATTTATTTTTTATTTTTTTGTGTTTGCTTGTTTTTATTGTTTCTTATTTCTTTTATTTATTTATTTTTTATTTTTATTTATTTTTTATGTTTGCTTGTTTTTAACACAAAAAAAACGGAACCATTCTCAGGATAAAACAAAACCTCACAAACGCCAAAATAAAACACGTAAAAGGACACCTTTAGCAATTTACACACGGGCATACGGGGGTCACGTGGGCATGATTTAGTACAAATTCCAATTCAGTTAAAAGCAGAAGCGGTAAATTCGGTGGCTCTGTATCATGATTACCATTACACGTACATTACTGACTATAGAAAATTGATGGCTGGAATTTCAGCAATTTTACATTACAAGTCATCTTTGATGTATACGTATTGAGACAAGTTATTGTCGGCAACCGCCATCAATCGCGGCCAATTTATCACTGACGCTGCCAATTACTCCCAGCGCCAAAATGGCTCAATATCGCCAGAAAGACTCTCAAATTATTCATTTTTTTTCTGCGTATACAGAACTTCTACAGCGCCTTGAAAAAGTATTCATACCCCTTCGAAATTTCCAACCAAAAACGTAAATTGTATTTTATTGGGATTTTATGTGATAGACCAACACAAAGGCCCAGATTCTCGTATCTGAGCGTAAAACTGTGCGGGCGTAACGTATTTTGTTTACGCTACGCCCCCGCAAGTTTTGCGGGCAAGTAAAGAACTTGCCTGTAAAGTTGCGGCAGCGTAGCGTAAATCTCCCGGCGCAAGCCCGCCTAATTCAAATGAGCCGGGTAGGGGGGCGCGGAGCATTTAAATTAGGCGCGTTCCCGCGCCGAACGTACTGCGCATGCGCCGTCCTGAAAATATCCCAGGGTGCATTGCTCCAAATGACGTCGCAAGGACGTCATTGGTTTCGACGTGAGCGTAAATGGCGTCCAGCCCCATTCACGGACGACTTACGCAAACGACGTAAGTTTTTAAATTTCGACGCGGGAACGACGGCCATACTTAACATGGGTTGCCCCTCGTATAGCAGGGGCAACTTTACGCGTCGCAAATCTAACGTAAACGTCGTAACTTCACTGCGTCGACCGCGCGTACGTTCGGGAATTCGCGTATTTTGCTAATTTGCATACTCGACGGGGAAAACGACGGAGGCGACACCTAGCGGCGAAAAAAAAAATTGCATTTAAGATCCGACGGCGTAAGAGACTTACTCCTGTCGGATCTAATGGATATCTATGCGTAACTGATTCTAAGAATCAGTCGCATAGATACGACGGCCCAGATTAGGACTTACGACGGCGTATATTGCGTTGCGCCGTCGTAAGCCCTTTGAGAATCTGGGCCAAAGTGTCACATAATTGTGAAGTGGAAGGAAAATGATAAATGGTTTTAAAACATTATTACAAATAAATATTTGAAAAGTGTGTGGGGGGGGGGGGGGGCGTTTGTATTCAGCCCCCTTTACTCTGATACTCCTAATTAAAATCTAGTGGAACCAATTGCCTTCAGAAGACACCTAGGGCCAGATTAAATTTTGTTTGGGAGCCACGTTGCACGACCGCACAATTGTCTGTTAAAGCGACGCAGTGCCGAATCGCAAAAACTGCCCAGGTCCTTTACCTGCATAATGGTCCGGGTCTTAAGTGGTTAAGATATGTCCTCTCAATTAAAGATATGGACTACGCAATTAGAATATGACATTTCCATTTCATTATCCGTCACTTATATATATATATATATAGAGATGACATATTTTCTTATATATGGAGAAGACAGTAACCCAATCAGTCCCTTTCCCCGGTGGAGCTCGCCATCTAATGACCTTATCACCGAGTCTTTTTTTAATCTAAAGTTAAAAAGGTCATTGGAGAGGTCGCACAAAGTCGCAGACTTCATTAATCATCAGGAGAACCCAGTAACTACTCCTGCAGCATTGTAGAGTGCGCAGAATGATAGCGACCCATCTCCTTTTACAATGTGGTGGCTGTGAAGTATCCGATATTGTGGCTTTCAGAACGGGCTTATTAAATATAGATTTAAATAAATAATAAAAAAAAAAAATTTTTTTTTTATAAGTGATTGTAAAGGGTTATTAAAAAA